>NC_143489.1:45736728-46036728 GCF_027475165.1 Benincasa hispida | reverse complement strand
AACTAAACATAACTATAGAGTAGCATTTATTCGTGAGCAATTTATTCTCTCAAACTGAAGGAACCATGAGGTTCACTGTGGAAGCGGAGATTGTTTCCAATTTCTAATTTAATAGAATGATAATTTACAATACAAATTGTAGGAATGTATCAAAAACAGCGAAAGCAACAAGGATCATTTAAGCACTCTATTTGGCAAAATATAAAGCATGCTCTTGCAAAAAACAAGTAAGTTTCATGATATACCTTTGTAGAACTTCTTCAAAGCTCGTTGTCCAGCTGCAATCTTCTCCAAATCTTGTTGCAGATCACCTCAAGATCTTCCCCACTATTCTCTTGGTGCTCTAGATTGAGTTGTGGGACTCAAAACAAGCTTGAATCAAGGAATTATGGAGAATTGCTCACAGCAACAATCTTGTTGAAGAACCCTTTTCTCCAGCACGAATTTTCTCTAAATTTTTCTCTTGATTGCATGCCTGAAATTCACTCCAAACTCTTCAATATATTGCAGACCATCATGCAAGGAAGAGAGTTGCATGAGTTGCAGCTCCTGCTTGGAGTAACACAAAATGGTAATGGATTTTGTGTGAGCTAGTAGGAGATGGATAATGGAAAAACTAGTTTTTTCATTTGTGTATTGTTTTTCCAATTTTTCAATTTTATCACAAAATCAAAACTTGATTTTTTTTAAAATTCATTTTGATTTTAAAACTGAAAAATTTTAGTTTTATAAAATTAATTTCATAAATTAATTTTTAAAATAAAACTTAATTAATTTAATATAAAATAATAAATTAATTTTTATACACATTCATCTTTATATATTTAAATCATATTTAAATATAAATTCTCCTATTCTGTTTAATTCTCATATTAAACATGTAATTATATCTCATATGATTACTAATTCTCTTAATTCTAATTTCAACGTTTCAAATCAACTTATCACACTATTCTAGAGCTAGTCTATTACGAGCTAGTAGGGCGACCTCACAGACCTACAGATCATGGGCTCTAACGATCTGAGATTAATTGACAAACCCATTAGGTCAGATTAATCCCCACTAGTTAACTAATAGGTCACTCCATTAAAGCCCATAGTTGCAATCCCCTCACTGTAGATATATTATGTCCACATGATTTAACCATAATCAGCAAGTCGACTCTTCACAGGTTGTTCATAATAACGGTTGGGTCTAATATCTGTTTTACCCCCGAGATTACGTCTTATTCCTCAAGTTTCTATTGATCCTATAATGAACAACTGGTTTGTGATCCAATCACTAAACCAAACTCTCTCAGCCCAGTGAGAGGGTGGGGCCCCTTGTTCAAGACTTAGATTCAGTACTTGAGAGAACAACCTTTCTCCTATCCCTAAATCGAGTAGGCATAAACTCCGTCTTGCACCCTATGTCCCCAGCTATCTATTAGGTCTTACCCCTGAGATGGGAGGCTTATTGAGTTGGCTCTGTTGAGCCAACCCTCACCTATGCAAGTCTAAGGATATCGAATAAACAAGAGTTCATAGTTAACTCAGGATTAAGATCGAGTTACCTTGGTCATCTAGGTGAAATAGTCAGTCTTATACAGTAAATAACGTTATAAAGTAAGAGTGACTTATTTCTTGGTCCGATCTTATGCAAACTTATTGCATAGGATGCCCCCACTCCTTATGTCATGATATGTACGAATTAGGATTATTTCGTATGTAGCACTTTACAACTCTTTGTAATAACTACAGAGTAGGTTGCATCCAATAGTGTTACCAGAATAAGGTACCCAACCTTATTCATGTACTATAGATCATTTTGACTATTTACTCAAACCTGGTCCACTCTTATGTCTCTACATAAAGTTCAAGTACTCATATAATAGTCATGGGTCTTAGTTTATTGGATTTAGACTTTCGTACAATTTATAAAATCAAAATAAGTTTATTGATTATAGAAAATATCTTTTATTTTACAAACTACAAGTTTTAGGACATAAAACCCAACACAAATAAATATGCACTAACATTAAATTACAGCATGCTTTCGAAAAAAAAGAGGAAGGGTTAAGAAAACACTTACCCTTGAAGGACATAACCATCTTCACGAAATCCTCCTCTTTGGTCACGAACAATCACGAACAAAAAAAATAGTCATTTCGTGGTCCGATCTTATACAAACTTCTTTGTATAGAATACCCCTACTCACATGTCTCCACATGAATGATCGGGGATTAGATCATTTGTAGTACTTTACAACAACTGTAATATCTACAAAACGAGTCGTCCTCGTAGTGTCACTAGGATAAGACATCCATCCTTATCCATCTACTACAGACCATTTAGGTTATCACTTAAACACGATTCATCCGTATGTCTCGTATGTCTCTACGTACATGTTTAAACTACAAGACAACCTTGAATGTTAGTTTATTTATTTATAGATTAATGCAACTAAGTTTATTTGTTTATGGACTAATGTAACTAAATGTCAAATAAAACATCACATATTTTATTAGATAAATAAAATGTTTGTACAATACAATTACAAACACCTTAAAACATTTAGGGCATCAATTAAAACATTTAGGGCATCAATCCCAACGATGGATTTAGATTAAGATTTTAATATTGTAAAGTAACAAAGACTTGAAATGTACCTATGAGTGTGAGAATCTGAGATTGTGAGGCAGACGGAGCATGGGTCGTGGAAAATAGTGAAGCAAACTGAGGGAGGCAGAGAAGAGAGATGGCGAGGTGAATCTGAGGGAGACAGAGAAGGGTGATGGTGAGCCTAAATGAGGGAGACGGCGGGGAGGACTGAGATGAATTAAGTTTGAGAGAGTCGGCGATGGTAAAGCAAATTAATGATTGAGGGAGACAGCGGTTGGCGAGGCATCTAAGATTGTGAGAACTGAAGACTAAAGGTTAAGGGAGAGATGGTGCACGGCGAGACTGTGAGAAGGGTATGGGCGAGCGAAGCTACGAGCGGTCGAACGAAGACCTAAAACGTAAAAAGTGAAATTAGGTTATATATATAGAGATATATATATATATATATATATATATAGATATATGGTTGAATCGGGTCAGGTCGACTCGAACAGTGAATTTAAGAACCCGAGACCCAACCTGAAAAATCATTTTAAATTTTCCAACCCGATTCTTATTGTTTGGGTTTGATAATCCGAGTTGGTCAGATTATCGGATTATCGGGTATTTTGAACACCCCTAATTGATATAACCTTTTTTTTATCCAGGGCAATTTCAATACTTGTTTGCATAAGATTATACAATTCTAAATTTTACTCTAAATATTAGTAACTTAGTCATATTTGTTAGAGTTTTATTATTGGTTATATTTGTTTAAGTCGTATGGTTTTTCTTGGGCAGTGTTGATGTTGTCTTAGATATTATCACAAAGGTTGTACACAAGGTGTTGGCTTTACAGAATATTTCTTTCCTTATTTGAATAAATCTGAATTGACATTTCTTTGGGTTGCTTTCCTTTTAATTTCCTGATGATGTTTGTCAAATTTTTTTGGAGATATTTTCCTTCTTTCCATTGTGCTATTTAAGTACAAGAAGTATCCTTACTAGGGTTGTTGCAGGTATTATCGTGTGAGATCGCTTTTAAGTAGCTGCAGAAAACCTTCTATATTGTTTATGTTCAAAGAAAAAAGAATTACTCTTAGCATGTGGTTGCTTATTATACAGAGATTTTTGTTGTGAAAGTTTCAGTCTTTGAAGAAATCGAATCCCACAGTGAAGCGAGTGATCCCTTTGCTTCAATCACAAAAAAGAAGAAACATACAACGATATGTAATAAGATAAGCATGAAATTAGAGGAAAGAAGAAATATGCCTTTGAAGAACTGTTCTTCAAATGTCTCCAAGTCTTCACAATTCCTCAACGAATCGATTTTTCACGAACAATATTGTGATGCCACCATCAGATTTTTCCTAGTATTCTTTAGGCAAGGACCGGTTTGTGGGAATCGATCTTTTAAAAGAGCAAAGAAATTTATGGTTTTGGAGAGTATTCACGCAGAGATCTCTTTCTCTATGAAAAACTTGAGAGAATTCTAAAAAGAGAGAATGAACTACTCAAGGAGAGAATAACTTCTCACCTTTCTTTGTCATAAAGTGTGGATGAACTCCCACTTCACCCACCTCCTATTTAATTAATTAAATAAAATCCATTTAATTAGATTAAATAACTTTTCCTCTTCTTTGATGTGAAGTGGGAATCACTCCCACTTCACCCACATCTTATTTAAGTTAATTAAACAATTTAATGTCATTTAAATTTATTATTAATTATAATAATTAATAACTAAATTAAATAAATAAAAAAATTAATTAATTTACAAAATTAAATATCTAATAGTTAATTAATTAATTGAATTTTATTCAAATATTTATCTCTGTCATAACCAGTAATTTTAAATGAATCCTACTTATTAATTATTTGAATCATATTCAAATAATAAATCTCCTTTTATTATTAAATTTAGTTTTGAATCTCATTCAAAATTAATTTTATATTGTAATGTATCTATTAATTGTATCATATACAATTAATATTATTCTCTTTAATAGTTTGAAAAATTCAAATTCTTCCAAAATTATTCATCATGTTTAGTCATTGTGAGTTAATCGAGGGACTTAATGGACCTACGATTAGAAGATTCAACATTAAATAATTAGACTCTTTAATTATGTTAATGAACATTCAAGACCCACAACTGTACTCTACGCATTGTAGAATATTTATGCATCCGTAGGTTTAACTATTACAGTAAGTTGATCCTTCGCAAATAATTTGTAATTACAGTTGGGTCAAATTACCGTTTTACCCCTGTAATTATCTCTTACTCTTTAAGTAGTACTAATCCTCTTAAACAATCTATTTATGGTCTTACCATAAACTAAGTCACTCTCGAGCCCTTTGTTCAAGATCCGAAATCAACACATAACTAGTCCTCTCCTTAACCTAAAGGTGGGAAGGAGTGAATTAGTTGTGTTTTCAACTCCGATCCAAAATCAGCACATAATTAGTCCTCTACTTAAACTAAAGGTGGGAAGGAGTGAATTAGTGAATTAGTTGTGTTTTCAACTCCTAGGACAAATTCCAAAATAGTAGGTTTATTGAATTGGTAACTTAAGTCACTCTCGTCCATTTCGTGGTTTGTATTTCTCTAATGGAGTATTTCAAAAGTATTCGACCAATTTTAATTCTTTGCAATTCAATTACACGCAATTTTAAGCTCCGGTGGAACACCGTCGATCGATGGCTTCTTGGCCGCAACAAGAAGGCAGCAACCGGAACCCCATCTCAACGGCAGCTCTGCGATCGTTTTCCTTTGAAGGGTAAAGGGTAATCTGAAATTTTCCTGATGATTGATCGGAGAAATACACTTCCAGAAAAAGAAAGAAAGCTCAGCTCCGACGCCGCAATCCGAGTTCAGAGGCCATGGACGGTGGCTCAGCAGTTAAAAATAGGTAAGAAGAAAATGCGAGCTCATCTGGTGGACCCATTTCATTAACCTTGGTGTCTTTATAATAGAACAGAGAACAATCGTGGGTCACATGGGGTTTCTGCTCAGCGAGAATTTGCGAGATTTTGCCTACTTTTGGACATAAACTCGTAAGAATACGATTGTCTGGTTGAATTTTTCTTGTATTCTTTGGACGGAAACATTAAATTTCTTCTTTTTATTTGGAAATTCTTGAAATTAAGATGAATAGTGACGAGACGCTATTGTTTCTGTTCACATTTCACACATCACATCCACTCAAAAAGGCCTATTTTCTGCCCGCTTTCCTTGCCGCACATTCTGTGATGTGAAATGGAATAAAGTAATCACTCTTTCTTTCTTCCTAATCCTAAGGAGTTGAATCTTATGGAAATTACTGGTCAAAAGCCATCTATAGAAGATAATTCAAAATTTTGTACTCAAATCTATTAATAGCCCATCAGAATTTAATATGCCAAAAATGTTTGTTGCGAAGCTCTAACTTTTTTTTTTGTGACGCCACCATATTTTAGTCACTTAGAGTAATGGTGGTGATACTATATCGAAATTTAAGGATTTAGAAGTCGATGTATATATGTGATTTTTATTTCTTTTCTTTATGATAAATTATTATTATTATTATTTTACAAAATGTGGAGTGGGAGAATTGAAGTTCTAATCTCGAAGTTGATAATATAAATTTTTTATCAATTGAACTATCCTACCGTTCATAAAGTTGAAAAGATGTTAATTGGTTAAAGCCAACTTACCCTAGGACCTCTTCCACATCAACTGCATAAGATAAATTCTATTAGCCTAATAATAGAATTAGCTTTGTAACGATCTCTGATACGATTTTGTTTGTGTGAGTTCTGATTGTATGAAGACCCATCTTGTAATTTCATTCTTTTTCTCTTTGTTTTTGAATGAAATGATGAATTCCTACAGAGCCCGAAAGTTATGTCGTTAATAAGCCTCAACAGTGGTAATAGTGTTAAGTGTGGGGTCGAACCATAGAGAAGCGAATAATTATTTTTTTTTGAATAAATTTGACTGTGAAAAAACAGTAAAAACGGGATTTTGATTTTTTGTTGAAATTGAAACATGTAAGAAAAATAAATTACAAGGATAGATGAAACAATAATTGGTTTATCTAGTTCTAGAATCAAGCGGCAATTCAATGTAATTTGAACCATCGTTTTCTACCAATGAATCATGTCACAAAGTTATGCATGTGTTGTTACCCAATTGATGTAAATTAAGTAATCTCTACAAAGGCCAACAATCAATTAATTTAAAACCAATCAAGAGTCTTAATTAATAATTAAGGTTGGAAACACCTTGCCCTAACTAACCTACATGTTCCTAGATTCAATTGGGTTCTTAACGGCCATAAAGAACTAGAAACATATGCATTAAGATTTAGGATTTAATTATGTTGATTAACTGTCAGGAAAAGCCATATTCAATTAACCAAATATTCTTCAAACCTAAATTAAATATGTAATGCAAAGATTCAAGGTCAGTCTATAAACCTAAATATACACGTTCAATCGATGCTACCAGGGTAAACTCAAAGCATAAACGAACTACTAGGATACATGCGAGTTCAAGATTAACTAGCGATAAATTTTCAATCATGATAGGGGCGTCAATCCAACTCATAAATGCAATTCGAAATCAAGCAAGATTCAAAGAAAACACAATTCTGAATTAAAACATAAAGTTGGGTAGAAAACTCAATAAATTACATGAATGCTCTATCCAAGTACTAAATAAAAGAATTACTTCATCAATTCATAGACAAACCAATAAGGTACAATCCAATACACGCTCATCATCCAAAATCAAACTAAAAACTATCCTAATGATATTGAAAATAAAGAGGGAGAGAAGAAGAAAATAGGGCCTCTCCTCGGCCTCCATCGAAATTGAGCATGTCTTCATTAATTTTCGGCATCTTCCTAACCTAAATAGAAAGAATTATATTCATAGAAAAAGAGACAGTGTCGCAATGCTATGTGGAGTGTTGCAACCCTGATGCAACAAGTCTCGAGCATCAGACACAGAAGTCCAACGCTAGGCTGACGCTTAGTTGCGTGCACATGAGGGCAATCTCTGTCTCAACATCGTAGCGTTGTAACGTTGAGGGTGAGCGTTGCAATGCTACCCATTCTATCTTACAGCATTGGGTGAGCGTCAGGACAAGGCAAATCATGAGCATTGTGATGCTAAAGCAAGGACATTTTGGTCTTTTTTTATTTCTTTGAAGCCCAAATACTCAAACCACCTCCACATTGCTTCAAATTGACTCCATTCAACTCCAAATCGCCAATTCTACCTCATGGTTGCTCGATACCTACAAAAATAGAAAAATAAACACATAAAATCCAATAATGAGCCCGAATTAAGCTAGGAATAATAACTCTTTTTTAGAGCTATCAAACACCCCCAACTTAATTCTTGCTCGTCTTGAGCAAAGTAGAAACACAATCAAATAGAATATAAGATAACTGAAGACATGCTAGCTTAATTTGCAAAGTTGTTACTCCAGTCTCAATAGTTAGTTAGAATGAAATGTGTAATCAAGAACGAAAATCAATTATGATCAATCAATGAAGCGCAAGTTTAAGAATGGATCTCAATCTATTCATGCATGAGTGAGCCTAGAGTTTTGCTAGTTAAGCTTGCACAATCAAGAAACGTTTTATAAGGTCCTCATCCTGTTTTCCCCATACTTTGGTTCGGTTATCAACCTCGGACATACCACACATGTGAAAAAGAAGGCAAGACTAGGACAAGGCTGCCTAAACACAGACACACAAAACATAGAGGACATTTATTTTACCTAGGGGGCTAGCTTTCACACCCATCCGCCGGGAACCTATCCACTTATTTCTCGTGGGGCCCTAACTGGACACGGCAGAGGTAGCTCTTTGATAGCACCAAAAATGTGCTATTTTCCTCTTCTTAATTCTAGGTCGTTACTATGTTTAATGTGTTTATTGGATGATTTTGTAGATATTGAGCATCTTGGAGGTAGAATCAGTCATTACGAACTATTTGATGTTAATTTGGAGCAAATAGAAGCTAATTTGAGCAACCAAGCTTTGATAACGGGTAGAAATACATGTTATTACAGCGCAAATAAGTAAAACAATGAGAGAATGAGACGGTTTAAAAATAAACAATATCATGTCCAAAAGTGCTAAACTGAAGAAATTGCGATCACATGTGCCCATCGCATAAAAGTAGTTAATTTACTTATTTTGTGCAGGAAAAATGCGTTGGTGCAAGTAAAATTGCGATCCAAGGAATTAGGTGTCCGCGCGCTTGAAAGACTGTGTTCGAAAAGTCATGCGATCGTATGTGATCGTGAGAGGTTGCTCAAGAAGGTGGTCAAATAAAGACTGTGAATCAAGGTGACAGCATAATAAATCATGATGGGACGGAAAGCTGATGACGGTCGAATCCGAATTTAGTTGACAAGCAGTTAAAGCCACACTGTAAAAGGTACACTCAACTTTCGGTGACCATTAATCGGCGCATCAGAGCAGAGATTTAATGACCGCCCATCATTGCAATCATTAAAGAGAAAGGCTACTTCACCTTGAGCACTATAAATACCGAAGGCCACCATTATAACAGGGGTTAACAAATCATATATCATATAGAGAACAAGTTAGAGAGTCATTAATTTGCTCGCGTACATACTTAGAGTTAAAGGACGGAGACGAGCTAGGAGACGAAGAAGCCGAGAGATCATTCCTGGACAAATCGAGAGATTGCCAGAAAGTGCTACAAGGAGAGAGGGTCAACACTTGCGAGGGCAAAAATATTCATCTGGATAGAGTTGGAGTGAAAAAGACAGTGTAAAAGGCCATGGGAAACAAGATATTGCTTATCGGGCTTCTTATCTCTAAATTTCATTGCTATTTTGTACTCAGCACTTTACTTAGAAAATGGAAATTTCATTTCAATCTATGTTCAATCTTTCCACACTTTGCATGAGTAGCTAAATTCCCGAATGGGTTGAGAAGTACTTAGCTGGCATGACATAAGATTTACATTTTATGCGATCATCTTGTCTTATGTTTGCGTCATTCACCCTTTAGAGATACTTGGGAGAGTAGTCTAAAGATAGAATCTAGACTTGAGAGAGTCAGATTAGAATCTAGGCTTGGGAGAGTCATATTAGAACCGCATAAGCAAGAAATAGAAACTTAGACATAAGTTCTATCGCTATTTACACATCGTGTGCGCCCTAAAAATAGGATATGATAGTATGCGGTCACCTTGTTCTATGTTTGCATCATTCATCATTGCATAGTCAAGAATAGAGGCCTAAACATAAGTCCTATCGACTTTTTCGTATACATCACATGCGTCCTAGAAATAAAATTATGGCATTTGCATTGAGAGATGACATGATGTTGTTTGTGTGTAGCATGATCGCATAACTTGTACGTAATCTTAGGAAATGTTAGCTAAACCCCTTCTCAACCCGTTCATCGCATACTCATTGTACTTCTAGATTTCATCAACTCTTCGTTCGAACTCCATCGCATAGGAAATATTTTTTTATTAAAACACCATCCAAATCATTTGTTTTCACCACCACATGAGGATCAAAGTAACTATCGCATATTTACTCAGTAGTCCCTGTGTTCGACCCTGGACTTACCTAGAAACCTAGTGAGGCTTATACTTGGGTCTTATTAGGAAAACTTGCATGTGCAACGCATAACACATACCACCGCAAACTCACATTATAATCGCATCACAATTCACAATGCATCACTTCAAAGAAACGTGAATGGACGAAAATACCCCCAAACGGAGCATTGCGCAATGCTATAAGGCAGTAGCTGGCTATATTGGGCAAAACAGGCTAGTGTTGCAACGCTGAATGTAGCCTTGTCTTTGAACATCACGACGAATGTGCGCGCAACTCCTATATATATGTCTCTTCGCTTTAGGTCAAAAAAATACACCCAGCTTCGGCCTCCAGCCGAATTTTCCCTTTCTTCTCTCTTCTACTTTATATTTTGGGCGTTTCTTTAGTAGTTTATCGAGTAATGCTGGATTGTAGCTTCTCATCCTTCATGGGAAGGTAAGGTTTTCGTTTCATAGCTTAGGGATTCGAAGGAACTCGATGTAATTTCTTGAGATTTCGATTTATTGATGTATACAAACTTGTCTATAGGTTTTAATCCGAATTTACATTTATGAATTTCATGATTTTAATTGTTGATTGACGCCTAATAATTTTGTTGTATGATTCTAATGCTTTGTGATTAACTTATAATATTTGACACATATTTATAAGTTAATCTCAATGGAAGCAATAGGTTCGTTAGGCAAAAAAGGACTTCTCTTATCAACCTAGAGAAAAACCATATTGATTGTTTAATTAGACATTGGAAGTTAAACACTCATCTTAACATAATCCCTAGAACTTAATGCAATTTGTTAGTATGGAACGGATTCGTTTTCTGTGCATTTTAATTAATTAGATAATTAGGACCATTGATTGGGATTCTAATCAATTGGGCTAAGCATAAACAAGATGTTTAAGTCATAAATTGGTTCAATGATCTAAATTACATTGGGTGAATCCATTCTTCTAAACTAAGATATCTCGATTAATTGTGCTTCTATCTTTTATTTTCTTGCACTTCATTTTATGCAATTTCAATTATCCATCCACACCAAACCCCCTTCCCCCTCCCATTTATCTCTTTAACTGAAAACGAGTTTTGATCAACTAATCTTTTGCGCTTCCCTAAGGTTCGACCTTGGACTTGCCGCTTGTATTACCAGTTAGTATAAGTAGTTCGTTCGGTGATTTATAAATATTATTTATGTAGACGCGGGTTTACAACGACGGTAAACTCCACCCTGCCACTCTTTTCACCTCTATTCATGCACACACACTCTACTTTTTTCGCAGTCAGGTTGACAAATGCCTCATTTTTTATGCATTTTTTAAGAATTGCAACTAGTTTACTTTTTCTTCTTTTTCTTTATTCACAGTAGGCCCTATTTTATCCACTTTGTCTTGTTTTTCTCTAAACAAGTGAGGTTACTCCTAAATCAAAGGTGGACCTTTCGGGATGACAACATAAGTATAAATCATATAAGGCAATTCTAAGCATGCAAGACCTTAGTTTCGGAAAACAATGACTTAAAGATGCATGAGAGACAAGAAATTTTTTTTAAATTCGGCTAAAAGCTTTCCTAACGTTCCTTCATGCAAATTTCATTACAGGAAGAGTGTGTTATAAACTATCAGGATAACAACAGATCAAACAAGCTAACAAGTCAATTAGCACACAACATTGTCTGAGAACAACGCTCAAGAACCCCAAGCTAAAATATATTACCCAAAAGTGACCCAACGCCCAACTTAAAGTAATACATTGTCCCTAATGTATCTCAAGTAAAGCTCAATAAAATCTCCCCTGAAAATGATGTCGCACATGGGATGGTGGTGTCGAGCACCTTTTCTTCGCCCTATAAGGCTTTGGAGAGGCCTACAAAAGAAAGAAAAATAAAAGAAAAAACAAAAGAAACCTACAAAACAAAACAAAAAGTTAGCAAAACTAAAAGAGAAAAAAAAACTATAAACTAAAAATAACAAAAATGAAAAAGAAAAGAAAAGAAAAATAAAATACAACCAAGGGCACAAATAGGAAAGGAAAGCTAGACTCAATCGGAGTCAGGAGAGTCTGAGTATCTCTGAAGACCGCTCTGGAATCCAATGTTGTCGTAATAGAGGTGGTTTTCTACAGCAATGAAGTTCAACATTCTTTCCATTCGCCTCGCCCGACGAGCAGTTTCCTGACTCATTCGTAATGACTCAGTGGCCACCATAAGCACCTCAGTAGATATCCTCAGGGCCTACTCCCCATAAGACTCCTCTGCCACCAGAATCTCGTACTGATCCTGGCGATCAGCACCAAGAAGCTGCTCAACCACAGGAATATCCTCATCCTCCCCGTCATCGTCATAATTGTGCTCCTTTGCACCTCACCCACGGAAGGCGGCAACTGATGACCTATAGATGGTGACTCGATGCCCCATCCTCTCCTCGTTGCTAGGAATCTCCACCTCAAATGTATGGCATAGCTCAATGATCAAGTTAGGGTGCTGATAACGGGCAGAAATGCACGTTATCATAGTGCTAAGTTCTTAAACAATGTTGGATTGTGTTGATGAAATATGTTAACTTGCGTCCATTAAGCATAAATTTCATAATATTGCAGTCGCATGCATTCAACGCATTAGAATAGTTGATTTTTGTATTTTTGTGCAGAATATGCGTTGACGCAATGCAAGAATTGCGATCATAGGAAATCATTGGTCGAGCACAACTTCACTGCAAGGCTTTGCGATGATCGTGCTCGCAAACATTCGCCCGAGAAGGATCGCCGCAACTTGGTCAGTACAACATGGTGGGCACATCTAGGTGAAAGGCTAATTAAGCACGATGGGACAGAAAGCTGATGACAGTCGAATCCAAATTAAGTTGACAGTTGATAACGGTCACAAAGTACATTCAGCTTTTCGGTGACAATTATTCGGCGCATCAGTCAAGGATTAAAGCCATCCCATCTGTACAACCATGAGAGAGAAGCCGTCTTTCACCATGGACGCTCTATAAATACCAAGGGAATTCTTTAGAAAAGGGGTTCACCGTTTTAACGATCTTTTGTTCCACAAGTTCACGCCTCTGTCCATAGTTTTCCTTTCCATTTTAAGGCAGAGCAAGAGAAGAGTGGTGGTGCTGGAGATCACTCAGGGCAACTCGAGAGAGAACCTTAGGGCATAGAAGCAGAGAGCGAGCCGACTCTCGCGAGAGCGAGATTATCTTTTGAACACGAGTAGAAAAATAGTGTAAACGCCTGGCAGCAAGATATTGCTACTAGGCTCTTTATTCTATACTTGCATTGTTATTTTGTACTTCATCTTCATATTTATACAATGGAAGTTCTATTTCTACATCTGTTCACTCTCTTAATATGCATGAATAGCTAAACTAGTCGAATGGGTTGAGAAGAACTAAGCTAACATGACCTAAGAAGTTCATTGCTTTCAATTGTCTTGTTTTATACTGTGCAAAATACCCTTTAAAGTTACTCGAGAGAGAGTCTAAAGAAAGAACCTAATGACTCAAGAGAGCTAGGTTAGAATCTGGACTCGAAAGAGCAAGATTAGACTTGCATAAACAAGAGATAGGGACTTAGAGATAAGCTATGTTTTTCAACTTGCATTGCATGCATCCTAGAGATAGGAATGATATTATGTGATCGCCTTATTTGTGTGAGTGCTATCCTGTCATCGCATAAATAAGAATAGAGGCTTATATGTAGGTCTTATAGACTTATCGCATATATCGCATGCGCTCTAGTATTAGAAGTCGTAGCATTCGCATCGAGAGATGGTTTACTATTGTATGCATGTTGCATGATCACGTTGCATGATCGCATTCTAGGAAGTGTTTGCCAAAACCCTTCTCAACCTGTTCATCGCATATTCATTGCATCTCCCGTTTACCGACTCTTTTCAAACTCCGCCACATTTATTTATTTTTCATCAACGAAAACAACAAACCCAACAATTTATTTATTCATTCGGTTACCGCAAAGTCTTCATAAAAATTACCAACGCAATCTGTTTTCACAAGTCCCTATGTTTGACCCTGGACTTACCAGGAAACTAAGAGGAATTTACACGTGAATTCCACTGGGGAAACTTGAGTGCACAACACAATTTCATCAACGCATAGCATCCACATTTCCACTTCATAAAACCAAGCATCAGATGCCCTAAGCTACCTATAATGGAGCATTGTCCACAACAACGGATCGAAGCCCTAATGACACAACTAACGTTGATAGACGTCCCTTGGACTAGACAGTACAAAAGTTTTGCCCGGTTCTTGATAACGTATGTGAGGCATAAAACAGGTATCAATCTAGTACATACAAAAGCATGCCAGATTTGGCCAGAGACGGACATGTCCGTCCCTTTGAACCTCATAGCTACCCCTCTAGATCTGGCCCATTAAACTTCTAGACCACACAAGGCCTCTATTACCTCATCTTCGGGGAACTACTGAGAACAGAACCCACTATACTCATCATTAAAGTCTCAATCTAACATCTTACCTTGATAGGAATTTCGAAGAATTGATGACTCTTCTGGATTGTCGATGTGAATTCCTCCACTACTTAACTCGGTATTCTCAGAAAAAGTGTCTTCCCAAGACTCCTTGATTCTACTAAAAAAATTAGTAACCTAGGCAGTGAGGTCACATAAATTTTGAACGCCGGCTCTGACTTCATGTCCAAAATAAAACCCATTATGCTGGAAACTCGATGGTTCTTAAGAAAGATAAGAATGTTTCTGCACAAACTCACAAGAGAATTCAGAAAGTTCATCAACTAAGTTTTCTGAGGAATTACCTATATTGGTAGAAGAAGACGATATTGATGATGGAATTCGGTCGGTGATAACAGGCAGAAATGCACGTTATTACAGCGCAAAGTTATAAAACAATGCAGGATTGCGATGGTAAAAATACACAATATTGCATCCAAAAGCATCAAATTCACAACATTGCGATCGCATGCGTCCATCACATTAAAATAGCTAACTTATGTATTTTATGCAGGAAAATGCGTTGACATAAGGCGGAAATATGATCCAAAGAAATTAACATTTGAGCGATTAAGAGATTGCGACTGCAAGGCTATGCGA
Organism: Benincasa hispida; assembly: GCF_027475165.1. NCBI lineage: Eukaryota > Viridiplantae > Streptophyta > Magnoliopsida > Cucurbitales > Cucurbitaceae > Benincasa > Benincasa hispida. The sequence goes on along the minus strand of NC_143489.1, from coordinate 46,021,457 downwards.
TCATTTGCGCTCGAGAAAATCTGCTCAAGAAGGTGGCCGCATAGAGCCCCCGCGTCAAGGCGGGCTGATAACAGGCAGAAATGCACGTTATTACAGCACAAAGTTATAAAACAATGCAGGATTGCGATGATAAAAATATACAATATTGCGTCCAAAAGCATTAAATTCACAACATTGCAATCGCATGTGTCCATCGCATTAAAAACAGCTAACTTATGTATTTTTGTGTAGAAAATGGGCTAATGCAAGGTGGAAATGCGATCCAAAGAAATTAACGTTCGAGCGCATTAAGAGATTGCGTTGACACAAGGCTATGCGATCATTTGTGCTAGCGAATATCTGCTCGAGAAGGTTGCCGCATAGAGCCGGTGCATCATGGTGGGCGCATCTGGGTGAAAAGCGTAATAAATCATGATGGGACAGAAAGCTGATGATGGTCGATTCCGAATTATGTTGATAAGCCGTTAACGACCTACTGTAGCAAGTACACTCAACTTTTCGATGACAAATATTTGGCACATCAGACAGAGAATTAATGCCATCCCATCAGTGCAATCATAAGAGAGAAAAAGCCTTTAACCCCGAAGCTCTATAAATACCGAAGGCCACCTTCAGTGAAGGAGTTCGTCCAGTTCGTTCAATTAGATAATCTCCTCTATAGATAGAAGTAGCCTTGTTCATAGTTTTCTTTTACTTAGAAGGCGGAAGCGGGTGAAAGGAGATTATACCGAGAGATCGTTCCGGTGAACTTTGAAGAGTGCCGGAAGCATTGAAACCAGAGAGAGGGCCGACTCTTGCAGAAGCAAGAACATCTTTTTGGGCAGAATAGAGATAACACAGTGTAAAAGCCTTGGGAAGCAAGGAATTACTACCAGGTTCTCTACGCTTATTTCCATTGTCATTTTGTACTCTAGACTTAGTTATAGGAATGGAAATTGCATCTTTATATCTGTTCACTCTCTGTACATTACACATGAGTAGCTAAATCTGTCGAATGGGTTAAGAAGTACTTAGCTAGCATAACCTGGGATCTTCATTCTATGTCATTATCTTGTATTATGTATGTGTCATTCATCCATTAGAGATACTCGGGAGGGTAGTCTAAGGATAGAATCTAGGCATGGAAAAGTCATATTAGAATCTAGGCTCGAGAGAGTCAGATTAGAAATGCATAATCAAGAGATAGAAGCTTAGGAATAAATTATGTTTGCTATTAACACATCGTATGCACCCTAGAGATAGGTTATGATTGTATGCGGTCACCTTGTCCTTTTGTGCATCTTGCATCATTGCATAGGCAAGAAGTAGAGACTTAGGAATAAGCTCTATAAACATTATCGCATTCATCGCATGCGTCCTAAAATTAGGAGTCATCGCATTTGTATTAGAAAATGAGTTGCGGTCGCATGAGTGTAGCATGACCGCATAGCTTGAACGCATTCGCGGGAAATGCTAACTAAAGAACTTCTCAACCCGTTCCTCTGCATACTCAGTGTATCTGTCGCATAATTACTCTTTTCTCAAATCCACCGCATACTTTTATACTGTACACAACAAACCAACCAACTACTTGATTTATTTGTTACCGCAAAGTGATCTAAAAATTACCACCGCATATTGTTTTCCTTAGTCCTTGAGTTCGACCCTGGGCTTACCAGACAACTTAGTAGAATTTATACTTGGATCTTACTGAGAAAACTTGCATGCTCAACGCATTTCCATCAATGCAACCCCTACCATTATTTCATCGCATAAAATAATGCATCAAGTTTTTGGTGCCATTGCCGGGGACTTCGAAAATACATTGTGCAACAGTAATTTTCTGATTTTCTTTTCAACTTTCAATCTCTGGCGCATTACGACCCAGAGATTGAAAGAACTTTCCGACGAAGACTAAGAACCACCGCAAACAAAAACCAGACAAAACTCCAAGAATGGCAGAACAACCAGAAGGGAGGGCCGCAAATGCAAATAATATAATGGCCAACCTCATCCTCTTGGCGAATGACCGCAATAGACCCATTTGGGACTATGCGTCTGATGCTTGTAATTATGTAGTGGAAATATGGATGATATGCATTAATGGATTTGCATTGTGCACTCAAGTTTCCCCAGTGGAATCCAAGTGTAAATTCCTCTGAGTTTCCTGGTAAGTCCAGGGTCGAACACAGAGAGTTGTGAAAATAGATTGCATTGGTAACTTTTATGAAAACTTTGTGGTTCTTGGAGATGCGGTCTAGGATATTCTTCCTCTCAACGTAAGTTTTGTCAAGCAGACTGATAACTTGTAGAAATACAAGCTATTTATGTTGTTTTATTTAGATATTGTGGCCAAAAGGAAGAAAAGTTGCGTCGATAGTATGGAAATTGGCTAAGAAATGCAAGAATTATAAATTGTCGTCAATACACCCACTGACGCAATTGCGATGGTAGAAAAGAATGTTTCAGTTCTATTTTGCAGGAAATCAAGTCACCGCATGCGTTCATGGCTCAAAGATAAAATGAACAATGCATCTACGTCGCATTGTGCTCGTCAATCAATAATGAAGAGACGATCAACGCAATGACGGCGCATGCGACAATCGATCAAGAGCTTTGCGATCAACGCAACTTCAACCGCATGCGGTAATAAAAAACAACACCGCATGTAGGCAAACGATCGAAGACGTAAAGAACAACCCAATTGTGGAGGATGCTAATGCGTGTACAGTTGACCGTTGTGCATTACGAACGGGATTGATAGCGTAATAGAAGGGATATTCACTCCACCATATCAAGAACTGTCTTAACAATAAAGTGGGAACCACAATGCAAAGAGTCAAAGCTTTGCCTATAAATAGTTTCTGCAATTCCATTGAAGAGATATACTGGATACGAGAGAATTGATACGTGTATATACTGATCTGAGAAAGAGACTAGTTGAGCGATTAATCAGAGTAGATCCGGGAAGAATTAAGAGACAAGGCCAAAAGGTGAGTCTCCGGGCAAAGAATCCTTTCAAACCCCGTCGTTGAAGCTCTATACGAAGGTCACTTCTACTAGACGAGCAAGCCTGAGAGAGAAGCTCTTCTCTTTATCCATTCCACACGCCGGCAAGCAAAACCTCCGACCAGATCTGTGTCAAGACGTTGACACTCCTCTATATTTGTTTCTATCTCGTTTTCATCACTTGTACTCATCTTCTTTACTCCATCATTCACACCATGTATCAGACGCTTAATCTTAGTACTAATTGTTATGATCATTTCCATTATCATCTCTCTGTCTATTTTCGTTCATCTATGATTCACTTTCTCCATGATGTTTTCTTAATTCCCTGGGTAATTAATAAGAATTAAGCAAGTAAATTAATCTGTGTTAAAGAAGTAATTTTATTTAGCTAAAGCATGCCAGACGGCATCTTCACTTGTGAGAGTAGAAGTGAAGATGCCATTCCGCCTATCGAGAGAGGGTTGGAAGAATGTGTTAACTAAAGCAAGAAGTACTTCCAGAGATGGAAGCAACCGTTCATTCATCACGTTCATCACTGTTTCACCATAGAGAAATGGGAACATGGCCGATCACCAAGAGGTGTACGCCAAGGGAAAGCGGGACCTTAGTTACATCTTTAACGTAATGAACAAACTTGCGATGTTTTTACTAATTATTCTTTCTATTTCTGATTCATACATAAAGACTTGCCATCACATACCACGATCCTTTGTATAACTTCACAGTCAGTCTCGAACTCAGTATCATGTATCATGAATCTTGTAGCTTGTATCATAATAGTTTAGGACTTTACTATTATCGCACTTTTATTTTATCAACACAATTTATGTTTATCGCAATTTAAATTCATGTACAAATCAAATCTTTTATTAATTGTAAAATCGGTCGCATATATCACGAAAGTAACACATTAACAAAAACAATCCTTGTGTTCGACCTCGGATTACTCTGAGAAACTTGCGTTGGAATTATACTTGGTTTCAGCGCAAGGAAACTTGTGACAACACATTATTCCATAGCATACTACAAGCATATAGTTGACAACGCATATATTTAGTAGTAATGCATAACACAGGATCCACATTCCATTTCCATCTTTACATCATCAAGATTTTAGCAATATGAGCTTGGTGTTCATTCATCCATATTCATATTTGTTCGCATGTTGTAAGAAAATAAACATTTCCAGCGTTATACAGACCACTAGCGGCTGCCGCATTGGCAGCGGTCTACGAAGCGGGATTCAAACCATGATAGAAAATTTCCATTTGAAGGCAGTCTGGTAACCCATTATGCGGACAATCGCGGACCAAACTTTTAAACCTCATCCAAGCATCGTTGGGCGATTCGTCCATATCTTGTTCAAAATTTGTAATAAGCTTCCTTCGTCTTGTATTCTCGGTAGGTGGAAAGTACTTCTTCATGAATTTCTCCACTACCTACTCCCAAGAAGTGATCTCTCCTGGTTCGAGCGAATATGCCCATTTCCTATCATGATCACAGAGAGAAAATGGAAACAACTTTAGTTGAACTTCTTCAGCAGAGATGTTCGGGAACACAAAAGTATTGCAGATTTCAATAAAACTTCGGAGGTGGGCGTGCGGATCCTCGCCACACCTTCCTTTGAATTGACCTGCAGCCTGGATCATCTGTAGCATCACTGGTTTCATTTCAAATTTACTTCCGTCGAGGGCAGGACTCATGACTCTCTGAGAGAAATCATAGAGGTTTGGTGATGCATAGTCCATAATGGGCCTATTGGGATCATTTGCCAACAGAATCGGATTTTCCATGACATTATTATTGTTTGGTGCTCCATTTCCAGGCTGCTCCGCCATCTCTTCTTTGTCTGATTGTGGTTGCTGTTGGCAGTCTCTTAGTCTCTTTTGAAACGATCTCTCAATCTTCAGGTTGTAGTTCATCAGAGATTGAGAGTCAGCAAAGAAATCACAAAATTTACCGCTAACAAATTATCTTGTCAAAGTCCCCGGCAACGGCGCCAAAATCTTGATGCTTGTAATTATGTAGTGGAAATATGGATGATATGCATTGATGGATTTGCATTATGCACTCAAGTTTCCCCAGTGGAATCCAAGTGTAAATTCCTCTGAGTTTCCTGGTAAGTCCAAGGTCGAACATAGGGACTTGTGAAAATAGATTGTGTTGGTAACTTTTATGAAAACTTTGTGGTAACCAAGTAATTAAATAAGTGTTGGGTTTGTTGTTTACGTTGATGAAAAAAGAAATAAATAAAGGTGGCGGATTTGAGAAAGACAGTTGCATTGATAGATGCAATAAGTATGTGATGAACGGGTTGAGAAGATCTTTAGCTAGTGTTACTCGGAAATGCGTCAGACTATGCGATCATGTTACAACCATGCACAGCAAGTCATTTTCCAATGTAAATGCGATGCTCCTAAATCTAGGACGCATGTGTTGAATGCAAAGTGTCCATAGAGCTTATCCCTAAGTCTCTACTCTTGTCCTATGCATTGAGCAAAATGCATGAAAGCAAGGCGACTGCATACAATCATATCTTATCTCTAAGATGCATGCGATGCGTTAATAACAAATAGTGCTCATTCCTAAGCGCCTATCTCTCGTTTATGCATTCTAATCTGGTTCTTCCAAACCTAGATTCTAACCTGACCTTCCCAAGTCTACATCCTATCCTTAGACTACCCTCTCAAGTATCTCTAATGAACGAATGAAGCATACATAAACAAGATAATCGCAAAGAATGAAGATTCCCTCGTTATGCTAGTTAAATGCTTCTTATCCCATTCAACTAATTTAGCTACTCATGTGTGAATAACAGAGAGTGAACAGATATAGAGAAAGAATTTCCATTCTTATAAATGAGTTGAGTACAAAATGACAATGGAAAGTAAAGGTAGAGAGCTTGGTAGCAATTCCTTGCTGACCGAGGCTTTTTACACTGAATCTCTATTCTGATCTAAAGATGTTCCCGCTTCCGCAGGCGTCGGCCCTCTCTCTGTCTTTGGAGCTTCCGGCGCTTTCCCAAGCTTACCGGAACAATCTACCGACACAACTTTCTTCCTCGCATCCGCCTTGAAATGAAAGAGAACGAAGAACAGAGGCGTGAACTTGTGGAACAAAAGATTGTAAAAGTCGTGAATCCCTTCTCTAAATAATGCACTTGGTATTTATAGAGCATCCATGGTGAAAGGTGGCTTCTCTCTCCTGGTTGTACAGATGAGACAGCTTTAATTCCTGACTGATGCGTCGGATAATTGTCACCGATAAAGCTGAATGTACTTTGTGACCGTTATCAGCTATCAACTTAATTTGGATCCAACTGTCATCAGCTTTCTGTCCCATCGCTCTTAATTATCCTTTCACCCGGATACGCCCACCATGTTGCGCTGACCAAGTTGTAGCTATCCTTATTGGGCGAATGTTTGCGAGCACAATCAAGCAAAGCCTTGCAGTGAAGTTGCGCTCGACCAGTGAATTCCTATGATCGCAATCTTTGCATTGCGTTAACGCATATTTTGCACAAAAATATAAAGATCAACTGTTCTAATGCGTTGGACGCATGCGGCCGCAATATTAAGAACTAATGCTTAATGGACGCAAAGTAACATATTTCATCAACGCAATCCAACATTTTTAAGAACTTAGCACTATGATAACGTGCATTTCTGCCCGTTATCAGAGTCGCCCAACCTATATGATTTCTCCCCAGGAATCATGAGGTCAGCGCTAGACGGATCGAGGTTTGAAATGAAACCAGTTATGTTGCAAATGATTCAAACAGCCGCACAGTTTAGTGGAAATCCGCATGCCCATCTCCAGAGTTTTATTGAGATCTGCAACACTTTTGTGTTCCCAAATATCTCTACCGAGGAGGTTTGGCTAACATTGTTCCCATTTTCCTTATGCGATCAAGCAAGGAAGTGGGCTTATTCCCTCGAACTAGGAGAGATAACATTGTGGGAACAAGTCGTGGAAAAGTTCATGAAGAAATACTTCCCTCAAACAGAGAACGTAAGAAGGAGGAAGTTAATTATGAATTTTGAACAGGATGTTGACAAATCGTTCAACAACGGTTGGTCGAGGTTTAAGAGGCTGGTAAGAGATTGCCTGCATAACGACTTACCAGATTGCTCACAGATGGAGATTTTCTACCAAGGATTAACCCCTGCATCGCAGACGGCTACCAATGCAGTAGCAGCTGGTGGTCTGCTTGATAAAACTTACGATGAGGCGAAAAATATACTTGATCGCATTTCAAAAAATAACGAGGACTGGAGAGAAAGCGATCAAAGATTAAGAATTAAAGACAGTGACGCAAACAATGGGGCCATCGCATCCCTTCAGAACCAAATGACTGCGATGATGAGTTTGATACAAGGCATCGCAATTAATAGCACGGGAGCACAAAAAGGGCAGGTCAACGCAATTGCACAAATGACCACAAGTTGTGTCATCTATGGAGAAGCACACCCGATGGAAGAATGCCCAAGAAATTCGCAGTCAGTATGCTTCATAAAGAATAGCCCCTATTCCGATACGTATAACCCCGGATGGAGAAACCACCCCAACTTCACATGGAAAATTCAACAACACAATTTTCAACCAGTGGCGCAAAAGGAAGGGCCACCAGGATTTTTCCCACAAACAAACGGTCAAACGAATAACCAAGCCAGCAGTTCGTAGGCACCGCAATCTTCACCCTTAGAGAGCTTGCTAAAGTAGTATATTGAGAAGAATGAATCAATACTTTAGAATCAAGCAACGTCCATCGAAAATCTCGAAATTCAGCTAGGACAGATTGCGGGCGAACTCAAAAATAGACCGCAAGGAGCGTTGCCAAGCTCAACTGAGCTCCCTCGCAACTCTGGGGGTATAGGAAAGGAACAATGCTTAGCAGTCTCTTTGCTAAGCGAAAAAATGACTGTGGAATTAGGGAAGGAACTCATCATGACCAACTCGAATGCGGTGACTACCGAGGACCCGTTGACATATGATTCAAAAGAGCCCGATAAGATGAACCCAGAAGTTGCGTCCACCTACAAGCCTCTAGAACATGAGATAGAAGAAGTCCAGCAACCACCATTCCCGCAAAGATTGAAAAGAAACATAATGATGAAGGAAAGATCGCTACAATAGCATTAACGCAAAATACGAAGATCCCACCAAAAATGTGCGACCCAGAAATCTTCACGATACCATGCTCAATTGGAGGGGTCAACATTGGTCAAGCACTATGCGATCTTGGGGCGAGTATAAACGTAATGCCGCTATCAATCTTCAAACGATTGAATATGGGCAAACTCACGCCCACGATGGAGACTCTCCTACTTGCGAACAGATATCGAATACATCCTGAGGAAGAGTTGAAAGATGTTGCAATCTCAATTGACAAATTCATCTTGCCGGTAGACTTCATCATTCTGGATTATAAAGTGGACGAAGATGTGCCCATCATATTGAGGTGACCATTCCTCTCGACCAGTCGCGCTCAAATTGATGTGCACAAGGGGGAGATCATGATGAACGCTAATGGGGAAAAGCCCTGGATTAAGGCAATCAAGATCCCAGAAGACCAAGAAAAGAAGAGAAAGCCGCCTTGGACATAAAAAATCGAAACTAAAATAATCAGTCCCTACGTTACCATGCAATTCAAACTCATCAGGGACGCAATCCTTTTAGAATATCTTTTTTTATATATATCAACGCTTCATGAACTTTCATTACCTTGCTTTTATCTATTATCGTATTTTTATCTTAGAATAATATATATATATATATATATATATGCGATCATGGTGAACAATCGTAGTAATCGATTTTGTTAACTTTGTTTTGTTATTTGACCCTTTCAATGTTTTCTTTGCAACGATCGAGATGAATGATTGCGGAGGCACCACGACGCAATTACCTTATTCCGTCACCGCAATCAAAAGAGAGCAGGCCGCCGCAAAGAAGGATGCGTTCACAAATAATGCGGGCGACATTGCAAATTTAGGGGTGGTATCTTTCCTTGACTTTATTTATTCCAAATTTTTCACTATGGCATCGCATTCTAATTTTGAAAATTTTATCACCGCATCCTCTTTGGTTGGCACAATCATTTAACATTGATTAATTTAGTAAGTCACTGCATGATTTCTCTTTAAAAATTATGATTTCAATGATGAAACGCATGCTTCTATTTTTTTCGTATATACTAGAGTCAACTTAATTTTAGGACAGTCACCTCATGACATATTTCTAGAAGTTAGTGGTCTGCTAGTTTTCTTTCAAACTGACCCTTTACAAAACTTTTTAAGAGCATCGCATGACTTCTTTCAATCTTTTAGCAATGAGGACATTGCCGCATTTTAAATTTGGGGGTGCGGTATTCATTTTCAACCTTGCTTAAAAAAAAGAAAAAAGAAAAGAAAAATCAGCATAACATTGCGATCGAATCATACTCGTAGTTGGATGTCCGCATGACACACGTGGGGGCAAGTGATAACAGGCAGAAATGCACGTTCTTACAGTGCTAAGTTATTAAACAATGAAGGATTGCATTGATAAAATATGTTAGATTGCGTCCAAAAAGCATTAAGTTCATAACATTGTGGTCGTATGCATTCATTGCATAGAAACAGTTAATTTTTGTATTTTTATGCAGAATATACATTGACGCAAAGCGAAAAGTGCGATTACAAGAAATCATCGGTCGAGCGCAGCATTACCGCAAGGCTTTACGGTGATTTGTGCTCGTAAACATCTGCTCAAGAAGGATTGCTGCATAGAGCCGGCACAACTTGGTGGGTGCATTTGGGTGAAAGGCATAATTAATCACGATGGGACAGAAAGCTGATGACGGTCGAATCCGAATTAAGTTGACAAGTCGCTAACGATAACAAGTACACTCAACTTTTCGGTGACAAATATTCGGCACATGAGTTAGAGAATTAAAGCCATCTCATCTGTGCAATCATAAGAGAGAAGTCGCCTTTCACCCCGAAGGCTCTATAAATACCGAGGGCAACCTTCAGAAAAAGGGTTCACAAGTTCACCAGTTCGGATATTTAGATAATTTTCTTCATAGTTTAGCCTGTCCATAGTTTTCTTTTATTTTTAAGAAGGTGGAGCAAGAAAATAGCCGAGACGCTGGAAGATCGCTCAGGGCAACTCAAGAGAGAATCCAGAGGCGTAGAAAGCAGCGAGCGGGCCGACTCTCGCGAGAGCGAGACTATCTTTTGAACGAGTAGAGAAGACAGTGTAAAAGCCTGGGAAGCAAGAGATTGCTACCAGGCTTTTTATTCTCTTCTTACATTGTTATTTTGTACTTCATCTTTATATTTATACAATGGAAGTTCTTATTCTACATTTGTTCACTCTCTTAGCACGCATGAGTAGCTAAACTTGTTGAATGGGTTGAGAAGAACAAAGCTAACATGACATAGGATCTTCATTACTTGCGATTATCTTGTTCTATGCTGTGCCCAACATCCCTTTAGAGCTACTCGAGAGAGAGTCTAAAGAAAGAACCTAAGACTTGAGAAAGCTAGGTTAGAATCTAGACTCGAGAGAGCAAGATTAGAACTGCATAAACAAGAGATAGGGACTTAGAGATAAGCTTTGTTTGCTAACATACATCGCATGCATCCTAGAGATAGGTTATGATATTATGTGGTCGCCTTATTTGTGTGTGTGTCATTTTGTCATCGCATGGATAAGAATAGAGGCTTATGTGTAGGTCCTATAGACTCATCACATATATCGCATGCGTTCTAGCCTTAAAAGCCGTAGCATTCACACCGAGAGGTAGTTTACTATTGTATGTATGTTGCATGATCACATAACATGAACGCATCCTAGGAAGTGTTAGCCGAACCCTTCTCAAACCGTTCACCGCATACTCGTTGCATTTTTCGTTTTATCAACTCTTTTCGAAACTCCGCTGCATTTGTTTATTTTTATTACCGCAACCAACAACACCAAACAATTATTTGAGTTACCGGTTACTGCAAAGTCCTCTGAGAAATTACCACCGCATATTGTTTTCCTAAGTCCTTGAGTTCAACACTGGACTTACCAGAAAACTCAGTGGAGTTTATACTTGGATTCCATTGAGAAAGCTTGATTGTTCAACGCAATTCCATCATCACATTTCATCCATAATTTCATCTCATAAAACAACGCATCAGCAACCCAAAACGAAGGTAGGAATCGTGATCAACGCATAAATACATGATCGCAACTCTGTTGCCAAATGGGCATGAGTTTAGACTGAGAAAGAGTACCTTGCTCGTAGTTGGATGTCTGCATGACACACGTGGGGGCAAGCCAAAATGAAGGTTAGGCACTTGGATCAGTGCAAGGTCATAGAATATATATATATATATATATATATATATATATAAATACACAAAGATAAAAATCATTTGAAAATACCCCAGTGAAAATTTTTTTTTTTATGAAATAAATCATGCGATGCCCTGGAATCTAGTAAAGTCTTTTTTAAGGTTAAACTTGCGATCCCTAAATTTTAGAAATATTTTAAGAAGAGACCTAGATAAGAATGAAGGAGATTTTGCTGTATAGAATTTGAATAAGGCATCCTTGAAAAATCTAGGAAAGAGAAGGTGGTCGACTTTCTAAAGGAAATCTTTAGCTTATGCTTGGGGACAAGCATTGTTCAAATTTGGGGGTGTGATAACGGGCAGAAATGCACGTTATTACAGCGCAAGTTATAAAACAATGCAGGATTGTGATGATATAAATATACAATATTGCGTATAAAAGCATTAAGTTCACAACATTGCGATCGCATGCGTCCATCACATTAAAAACAGCTAACTTATGTATTTTTGTGCAAAAAATGGGTTGACGCAAGGCGGAAATGCGATCCAAATAAATTAACGTTCGAGCGCATTAAGAGATTGCATTGACGCAAGGCTATGTGATCATTTACGCTCACGAATATCTGCTCAAGAAGGTTACCGCATAGAGTCGGTGCATTATAGTGGGCGCATCTGGTGAAAAGCGTAATAAATCACGATGGGAAAGAAAGCCAATGACGGTCGATCCGAATTAAGTTGACAAGCCATTAACGACCTACTATAGAAAGTACACTCAACTTTTCGGTGACAAATATTCGGCGCATCAGATAGAGAATTAAGGCCATCCCATCAGTGCAATCATAAAAGAGAAGAAGCCTTTCACCCCGAAGCTTTATAAATACCGAAGGCCACCTTCAGTGAAGGAGTTTGTCCAGTTCGTTCAATTAGATAATCTTCCCTATAGATAGAAATAGCCTTGTTCATAGTTTTCTTTTACTTAGAAGGCGGAAACAAGTGTAGCATGATCGCATAGGTTGAAGCATTCTCGGGACACGCTAGCTAAAGACCTTCTCAACCCATTCCTCTGCATACTCAGTGTATCTATCGCATAATTACTCTTTTCTCAAATCTTCCGCATACATTTTATACCTTAAATAACAAACAAACCAAACCATTGATTTAATTGTTACCGCAAAGTGATCTAAAATTACCATCGCATATTGTCTTCCTTAGTCCCTGCGTTCGACCCTAGGCTTACCGGGCAACTTAATAGGATTTGTACTTAGGTCTTATTGAGAAAACTTGCATGCTCAACGCATTTTCCACCATCGCATTCCACTCCATTATTTCATCGCATAAAATAACGCATCAAGTTTTTGGTGTCGTTGTCGGGGACTTCGGAAATACATCGTGCTACGTTCCGACAAAGATTGAGAGACAGCCGCCAACAACAACAACAAGAGAAAGATAACATGGCGGAACAATCAGGAAATAGAGCACCAAATGAAAATAATGTCATGGTGAATCCCATTCTATTGGCGAACGACCGCAATAGGCCCATTCGGGACTATGCATCGCCCAACCTCTACGATTTCTCCCCAGGAATCATGAGGCCCGCTCTTGATGGATTGAGATTCAAAATGAAACCAGTGATGCTGCAGATGATCCAAACTGTCGAACAGTTTGGTGGCAGGCGTGGCGAGGATCCGCATGCCCACCTCTGGAGTTTCATTGAGATCTACAACACATTTGTGTTCCCTAACATCTCCACTGAGAAGGTTCGACTAGCTTTGTTTCCATTTTTGCTATGTGACCAGGCACGAAAATGGGCTTATTCTCTTGAACCAGGGGAGATTACATCATGGGAGCAAGTAGTAGAGAAGTTTATAAGAAATACTTCCTTCCGACGAAGAATGCCAGAAGAAGGAAGTTGATCACCAATTTTGAACAGGATATTGACGAATCGCTCAATAACGCTTGGGTGAGGTTTAAGAGGCTGGTAAGAGATTGACTGCATAACGGCTTACTAGACTGCTTACAGATGCATAACGGCTTACCAACTGGAGGTCTGCTGGATAAAACGTATGAGTGAGGCCAAGAATATCTTTGATCGCATTTCTAAAAATCATGAAGATTGGAGATTAAAGATTGAGAATTAAGGATAGTGACGCGAATAACGGGGCCATCGCATCCCTTTAGAGTTAAATGACTGCATGATGAACTTGATACAGGGAATCGCAATCAATAGCCTAGCAACACATAGTGGGCAAGTCAATGCAATCCACTAGAGGACCGCAAGTTGTGCTACTTGCGGTGAAGGACATCAAATGGAGGAATGCCCGAGAAACCCACAGTCAGTCTATTTTGTGAAGAATAATCTGTTTTCTAACACGTACAACCCTGGGAGGAAAAACCACCCCAACTTCGCGTGGAAAAATCAACAGCAAAATTTTCAATCAGTGGCGCAAAAAGAAGGGCTACCCGGATTTTTTCCGCGATCCAACGGTCAAACGCATAATCAAGCCAGCAGTTCGTAGGCGCCGCAATCTTCCTCATTGGAGAGTTTGTTGAATCAATATATTGAAAAGAACGAAATAGTGCTTCAAAATCAAGCGATGTCCATTCGCAACCTAGAAATTCAGATAGGCCAGAACGCGGGTGAACTCAAGAATAGACCGCAAGGGTCCCTGCTGAGTTCAACGTACCTCCCACGCAACCCAGGGGGTATGGGTAAAGAGCAATGAAAAATTGTGACATTGCGAAGCGGAAAGACTGTGGCAGGGGAGAAGAAGAAGCCTAGCCAGACTGCTCCAATTGCGCTGGAACCAGAGATTGCGTTGACTTGAGGAGAAACAAAAGAAAAAGAGGCGATGGAACCAGAGATTGCATCCACCTCGAGCTGAAAGAACAAGGGACTGTGAGAATACAGCTGCCACCATTCCCTCAGAGTCTCAAAAAGAAGAAAAATGATGAGGTACAGTATCAACGCTTCATGAATATGTTAAAAAAGTTGCATATTAATATTTCGTTCACTAAAGCAATTGAGGAGATGCCCGCATATGTGAAGTTTCTAAAGGATATGGTGACAAAGAAGAGAGGCACTGCTAAGTTCGCAACGGTGGCTTTGATGTAGAGTTCAAAATCTATCATCCCACCGAAAATGCGCGACCCTGGGAGTTTCACTATACCTTGCTCTATTGGAGCGTTATATATTGATCAAGCACTATGCGATCTCGGGGCCAGCATCAACTTGATGCCCCTATCAATTTTCAAACAACTAAATGTGGGGCACCTTGTGCCCACGACAGTGACTCTCCAATTAGTGGATAGATCTCTTGTGCATCCAGAGGGGAAGGTGAAGGATGTTCTAGTTACAATCGACAAATTTATATTACCAGCAGACTTCATCATCCTGGACTATGAAGAAGACAAGGATGTGCCCATCATCCTGGGGCAACCATTTTTATCCACTAGTCATGCCCAGATTGATGTGTACAAAGAAGAGATCACACTGAGTGTGAATGGACAGAAGCTTAGGTTTGACATTATCAAAGCCATGAAGTATCCTGATGAAGCACACCTCAATGAATCCGACGATGAACCAAGTTTGAATGATGAAGAGAAGCCTGAAGATGAAAATGAAGATGAGGATGCGATTGCATCCATTGTAGCATGCAATGTGATCACAGAAAAAACAACCAAAGAAGATGAGATGATCGCATCCCAAGAAGATAAGCCAACAGTGAATGAAGAAAGAAAAACAACAAAACCTTCCTTGGAACACCTACCATCAATAGAGCTGAAGACCCTTCCTAACCACCTGAAGTATGTGTTTCTGGGGCAGAATGAAAAGCTACTGGTAATCATTTCCTCTACACTCAATGAAGACCAAGAAAATGCGCTGCTAAGCATTCTGAGAAAGTATGTAAAAGAAATTGGTTGGACGCTCGCGGACATTAGAGGAATCAGTCCCGCATACTGCATGCATAGGATTTGTCTCGAAGAGGATCACAAAGGATTGATCGAACATCAACGTAGACTCAACCATGTGATGAAAAAGGTCGTAAAGAAGAAGATAATCAAGTGGTTAGATACGGGCATCATCCATCCAATAGCCAACAACACGTGGGTCAGCCCCGTGCAATGCGTGCCAAAGAAAGGAGGGATGACGCTAGTCCCTAATGCAAATAACGAACTGATACCGCAAAGGACCGTTACGGGGTGGCGAATTTTCATGGACTACCGCAAATTAAATGCGACAACAAAGAAGGATCATTTCCTTTTTCCTTTTATCGACCAAATGCTAGATCGCTTAGCTGGAAATGACTTCTAGTGCTTCTTGGATGGGTATGCCGCTATAACCAGATCATGATTGCTCCTGAAGATCGAGAAAAAACCACATTCACCTACTCGTATGGAACATTTGCGTTTCGATGCATGTCATTCAGCCTCTGCAATGTGCCGAGCACTTTCCAAAGGTGTATGATAGCCATCTTTTTTGAATATCTCGAAGACTCTGTAGAAATATTCATGGACGACTTCTCCGTATATCGGCAAACCTACGAAGTCTGTCTTAACAACCTAGAGAAGATATTGAAAAGAAGTGAAGAGACGAACCTCATGCTTAATTGGGAGAAATGCCACTTCATGGTGAAGGAAAGCATTGTGCTTAGGCACAAGGTCTCCAAGGATGGGTTGGAGGTGGACAAGCCATAAAATTGATTAGAATACTTATATCCATTTCCATATATTATGACTATGAAATATGGCAAATGGATGTCAAGACAGCCTTTTTTAACAGCCATCTTGATGAAAGTATTTTTATGTCTCAACCAGAAGGGTTCATTGAACAAGGACAGGAACAGAAAGTCTATAAGCTTGAACGATCCATTTATGGATTAAAACAAGCTTCAAGATCCTGGAATATAAGATTTGATACTCCGATCAAATCTTATGCCTTTGAACAGAATTTTGACGAACCTTGTGTATACAAGAAAATAGTCAACAAGACTGTAGCATTCTTAGTACTTTATGTTGATGATATCTTGCTCATTGGGAATGAAGCAAGCTTCCTTGCTCACATAAAGAGATGGTTAGCAATAAAGTTCCACATGAAAGATTTGGGTGATGCTCAGTACGTTCTAGGAATACAAATCTTTCAGAATCGAAAGCATAGATACCTAGCGCTATCTCAAACATCTTATATTGACAAGATGTTGTCAAAATATAATATGCAAAATTCTAAAAAAGATATGTTACCTGTTAGACATGAAATTCATTTGTCAAAGGAACAGTGTCCTAAGACACCTCAAGATGTTGAGGAAATGACAAGAATTCCATATGCATCTACAGTTGAGAGTCTGATGTACGCTATGTTATGTACACACCCTGACATATGCTTTGCAGTTGGAATCGTCACACAACTGCCTTTTCTCAAATCCGCCGCATTTATTGATTTCTTTTTCATCAACGCAAAAAACAAACCCAAAAATTTATTTATTTATTCGGTTACCGCAAAGTTCTTTATAAAAATTACCAACGCAATCTGTTTTCACAAGTCCCTGTGTTCGACCCTGGACTTATCAAGAAACTCAGAGGTATTTACACTTGGATTTCGCTGGGGAAATTTGAGTGCACAACGCAATTCCATCAACACATAGCATCCACATTTCCACTTTATAAAATCAAGCACCAAGTTTTTGGCGTCGTTGTCGGGGACTTCGGCAAAATAGTTTCCTAACGTTAATTTTTTGATTTCTTTGCAGACTCTCAATCTCTGACAAATTACGACCCAGAGATTGAGAAGACATTTGAAGGAGATTGAGAGACCACCAACAACAACCACTGCCAGATAAAGAAGAGATGCCGGAGCAACTTGGAAATGGAGTATCAAATGATAACAATGTCATGACGAATCTAATTATGTTGGCAAACGATCGCAATAGGCCCATTAGGGACTATGCATCGCCAAACCTCTATGATTTCTCTCTAGGAATCATGAGGCCTACCCTCAACGGAAGCATATTTGAAATGAAACCAGTGATGCTGCAGATGATCCAAATTGCAGGTCAATTCGGAGGAAGGCGTGGTGAGGACCCGCACGCCCACCTCCAAATTTTTATTGAAATTTGCAATACTTTTGTGTTCCCGAACATCTCTGCTGAAGAAGTTTGACTAACATTGTTCTCATTTTCTCTCTGTAATCAGGCTAGGAAATGGGCGTATTCCCTCGAGTCGGGAGAAATCACTTCTTGGGAACAGGTAGTGGAGAAATTTATGAAGAAGTATTTTCCACATACCGAGAACACAGACAAAGGAAACTTATCACAAATTTTGAACAAGACATGGACGAATCGTTCAGCGATGCTTGGGCGAGGTTTAAGAGGTTGGTCTGGGATTGTCCACATAATGGGTGGTTTAAATCCCGCTTCGCAGACCGTTGCCAATGCGGCAGCCACCGGTGGTCTGCTTGATAAAACATATGATGAGGTGAAGAATATCTTTGATCGCATCTCTAAGAACCATGAAGATTCGAGAGAGTGTGACTAGAGATTGAGACACTGACACAAACAACGGTGCTATTGCTTCACTCCAAAACCAGATGACCGCAATGATGAATCTAATACAAGGAATTGCGATCAACAGCCCAACACCACAAACCGGGAAAATCAGCACAATCAGTCAAAACACCGCAAGGTGTGTGACTTGCAGTGATGGGCATGCGATGGAAGATTGCCCACAAAATCCACAATCTGTATACTTTATGAAAAACAATCCCTTTTCAAACACCTACAACCCCGGGTGGAGGAACCACCCCAATTTTGCTTGGAAGAATCAACAACAAAATTTCCAACTTGTGGCACAAAAAGAAGGGCCACCAGGATTCTTCCCTCGCAACAACGGTCAAACGAGCAACCAAGCAAGTAGCTCACAACAACCATCGCAATCCTCTTCTTTGGAGAGCCTACTGAAGCAATACATAGAGAAAAATAAGACTGTGCTTCAAAGTTAGGCCACGTCCATCCGCAACCTCAAATTACAGGTGGCTAGATTGCGAGTGAGCTGAAGAGTAGACCACAAGGGGCTCTGCCAAGTTCAACTGAACTTCCATGCAACCTGGGGGGATCAGGTAAGGAGCAATGTCAGGTTGTGACATTGCGCAATGGAAAGACTATGGAGGGAGAAAAGAAAGAGCTTAGTAGAAAACTTTCATTGCGGCTGAACCTGAGATTGCGGTGACGTAAGAAGAAGAAAGAGAAAAATAAGCAGTAGAACTGGAGGTTGCGTCGACCTCAAAGCCAACTAAAACAGGAACCATGAAAGTTCAGTTACCCCCTTTCCCACAGAGACTAAGGACGAAAAAGAAGAAACAGGTATAGTACCAACGCTTCTTATCTATGTTAAAGCAATTACATGTTAATATTCCTTTCAGTGAAGCAATTGAGGAAATGCCCGCCTATGCAAAGTTTCTGAAGGATATGGTAACTAAGAAGAGGGGAGCTGGAAAATTTGCCACGGTGGCGTTAACGCAAAGTTCAAAATCCATAATTCCACCGAAGATGAGCGATCCTGGAGCTTCACTATACCATGCTCCATAGAAGGACTGTACATCGGGCAAGCCCTGTGTGACTTGGGAGCCAGTATAAATTTGATGCCTCTATCAATCTTTAGACAATTAAGTGTAGGGCAACTTGTGCCCACATCAGTGACTCTCCAACTAGCCGACAGATCTCTGGTTCATCCAGAAGGAAAGGTGAAGGATGTGCTGATAACAATTGAAAAATTTATCCTACCAGCTAACTTCATCATTTTAGACTATGAGGCCGACAAAGATGTGCCCATCATTCTGGGGCGACCTTTTCTATCAACGGGTCGTGCTCAAATTGATGTGCATAAAGGGGAAATCACTTTAAGTATCAATAGACAGAAGCTCAAGTTTAATATAATTCGTGCCATGAAGTTTCCGGATGAAGAAGACCTGCAAGATTCTGATGATGACCATAATTCGATTGAAGAAGAAAAGTTTGATGAAGAGTATGAAGAAGAGGATGTCAACGCATCTGTTGCTGCCTGCAATGCAATCGTAACAAAAACCAACAAGGAAGAAGAAATGATCGCAAAGCAAGAAGTAGAGCTAACAGAAAAAGAAGAACGAAAAACAACGCAACCTTCCCTAGTGGAGCCACTAACACTTGAATTGAAGACCCTACCAACCCATTTGAAGTACGCATTTTTGGGGCAAAATGAAAAGCTGCCAGTTATTATCTCCTCTATGCTCAACGAAGATTAGGAGAATGTGTTGATGAGCATTCTCAGAAAACATGGGCGAGCAATTGGCTGGACGCCCACCAACATCAGAGGAATCATCCCTGCATACTGCATGCACCACATTCATCTTGAAGATGACCAAAAAGCAACAATTGAACATCAAGGCAGACTCAACCCTACGATGAAGGAGGTCGTCAAGAAGGAGATTATCAAATGGCTAGATGCGGGCATTATCTATCCTATAGTAGATAGCACATGGGTCAGCCCCCTGCAATGTGTGCCGAAGAAGAGCAGAATGACGGTAGTCCTGAATGAGAACAATGAATTAATACCGCAAAGGACCATCACTGGATGGCGCATATGCATGGACTACCGCAAACTGAATGCGGTCATAAAGAAAGATCATTTCTCTCTGTCATTCATTGATCAAATGTTGGACCGACTGGCAGGGAATGACTTCTACTGCTTCCTGGATGGCTATGCCGGATACAATCAAATCATGATAACTCTTGAAGATCAAGACAAGATCACATTCACCTACCCGTATGGGACATTTGCTTTTCACCGCATGTCGTTTGGCCTCTACAATGCGCCAAGCACGTTCCAAAGGTGCATGATGGCGATCTTTTCAGATTATCTCGAGGGCTCTATGGAAATATTTATGGATGACTTCTCCATTTATGGGAACACTTATGAAGTCTGCCTAACCAACATAGAGAAGATTCTGAAGAGATATGAAGAGACGAACCTGGTGCTCAACTGGGAAAAATTTCATATCTTGGTGAAGGAGGGCATAGTGTTGGGACATAAGGTCTCCCGAGATGGGTTGGAGGTGGACAAAGCAAAGATTGAAGCAATTGAAAAACTTCCACCTCCAACCAGCATGAAGGTTGTGTGAAGCTTCTTGGGTCACGCTGGATTCTACAGACGATTTGTCAAGGACTTTTCTAAGATAGCACGACCACTGAGTGCATTGCTAAAGGCTGATAGAAAATTTTAGTCGACAACCATTACCTTAACACATTCAGAGTTTTAAAAAATGCGTTGAATACTGCACCCGTATTGATTGCGCCGAACTGGACACTGCCATTTGAAATCATGTGCGACGCAAGCGGGTATGCGATAGGAGCAGCTTTAGCGCAAAAGAGAAAAACAATTTTTCATCCCATCGCATATGCAAGTAAGACATTAAACCCTGCTCAAACAGATTACACCACCACAGAGAAAGAACTCCTGGCTGTGAATTTTGCGTTGGAAAAATTTAAGGCATATCTCTTGGGAACCAAGGTACTCATCCACGCTGATCACTTGACAATCAAATACTTAATGACAAGGAAGGACGCAAAGCTGAGGTTGATCAGATGGGTTCTCCTCCTTTAAGAATTTGATATAGAAATAATTGACTGGAAAGGGACAGAGAATCAAGTTACGGATCACTTGTCTAGACTGGAAAATCCTGAGGTTAATTGCAATGAGCCGGATGTGAGTGTCGTATTCCCAGATGAGAAATTATTCCATATAGAAGAATTTCCCTGGTATGCAGACATAGTCAATTATTTGGTTTGCTAAAAATTCCCTGAAGATTACACCTATCACCAACAGAAGAAGCTCAAGCACGAATGCAGACATTATTATTGGGATGAGCCAAATCTGTATAAAAGAGGTGCAGACCAGATTTTTCGATTATGTGTACCAAATGCTGCTCAACAACGCACGACTCACCATATGGTGGGCACTTTGGAGGGCAGCGCACTGCAGCCAAAGTTTTGCAAAGTGGATTCTTTTGGCCTACATTATTCAAGGATGTGGCTGACTACGCAATGAAATGTGATCGGTGCCAACGCACAGGTAACATTTCATGGAAAAACGCAATACCAATGAACACTATCTTGGAGCTTGAATTATTCAACGTATGGGGGATTGATTTCATAGGACCATTCCCTCCCTCGGGTGGTAAACATTACATTTTATTAGTCGTCGATTATGTCTCCAAGTGAGTAGAGGTAATAGCATGCGCTGCAAGTGATGCGGCGGTAGTCTCCCAGTTCCTGAAGAAAAATATTTTCACTTGTTTTGGCACTCCTCGCGCCATCATAAGTGATGAAGGATCCCACTTTGTCAATCACAATATCAAGGAGCTGCTGCGCAAATACAACATCCTCCACAAAATGGCCACCGCATAACATCCACAGACGAATGGTCAGGCCGAGGTGTCCGATCGAGAAATTAAGCTAATACTTGAGAAGGTAGTAAAGCCTTCGCGAAAAGATTGGGCGACAAAGCTTGATGATGCGTTATGGGCATACCGGACCGCATTTAAACACCCATAGGTATGTCCCCATATGCGTTGGTATTTGGTAAGGCGTGTCATTTGCCTTTGGAACTGGAGTATAAGGCGTTGTGGGCGGTAAAGAAGCTGAATTTTGATTTAAAGAAAGTAGGAGAAGCGCGAAAAATGAAACTGGTCAAGCTAGAAGAAAGGAGGATCAACACATATGAGAATGCGAAGATTTATAAGAAGTGCACCAAGCGCTGACATGACAAACGCATATGCGGAAAGAACCTCCAAGTCGGGCAAAAGGTCTTACTCTTCAACTCAAGATTGCGGCTCTTCCTGGGAAAATTAAAATCACGCTGGTCCGGTCCTTTCATCATTAAAGAAATATTTCCACATGGTGCGGTGGAGCTGATCACTAAGGATGTCAGTCGGATATTTAAGGTTAATGGACAGCGAGTTAAAGCATATTGCGGAGGTGATTTCTAGCCATAAAAAGCCTCCGTGAAGCTGAAAAACCGCGACTACCCCTTACTTGACTCTTGAACTCTTATCCCTCGTCACTTTTACTATTATTTAGCTATCTGAATCTTACTCATATTTCATTCTAAAAAAAAAAAACACACTTGTTTTTTTGTTTTAAATCAATTCACCCTCTCTTTGTTTGTTTACAACGATTAAGGCACAGGATTGCAGAGATGTTACATGAAGACACAAATTATCTCACTCTATCACCACAATCCAAAGAAAGAAGAGAGATCACCGCAAAGATGGATGCGTCAATACATAATGCGTGCGACAGCGCAAATTTGGGGGTGTATTCTTCCTTATCTCTATTTCAAATTTTGCGCTATCACATTGCATTTTAGTTTTAAAAGTTTTATCACCGCATCCTCTTTGATCACCGCTGTAATGACCTGACTCTGTAAGACTTGAGTTAGGCCGTTACTAAACACATGCATGTATAGAACTTAAAACGACACTCTGTTGTGGTGAAATAAATGCTAATTAAATAAGGTAAATTTAAAAGACACATGCATTTAATTTCAAATATTAAAAACAATGGTAGGATACCCATAAGTCATAAATAATAATAAATAAATCTGGAAGCGATTCTAAATAGTAAGTTTTAAACATCAACACTGAAAGCTAAGAAAAACATGAAAAGAAGTTTAAATCTCATGAGCGGAAGCATAAAACTTGTCCTAATGGCTCGATCACGAATTCTGCTTGTCATTCGCGAGCGCGTCCCTACTCTTACCTGAAACATAAACAAAAAAAAAGGGTGAGTATAAAATACTCAGTAAGTAACCCCACTACTGAGATCAGGCTAGGCATCTATGTCCTCTAGATGCCTACCCCTAGTAGAACATATAAACTACTCTAGTCCTCATGGAACA
The DNA here is from genome assembly GCF_027475165.1 of Benincasa hispida. Classification (NCBI taxonomy): domain Eukaryota; kingdom Viridiplantae; phylum Streptophyta; class Magnoliopsida; order Cucurbitales; family Cucurbitaceae; genus Benincasa; species Benincasa hispida. Next base: position 45,998,217 of record NC_143489.1, on the reverse strand, counting down.
TATATATACATGAAAAACTTATTTCTATCCTACAGTAGTTGAGTGTGTCCACTACCTCTAGTAAGTCCCGTAGGACCCACAACCTCTTGTGAATCCCGAAGGAAACACAAACTCTTACATACGCATGGTTATGCATACACCTCTTTCGTATACACATAAACTCACTTAATGTGTACCTCTTTCGTACACATGGTTACGTATACACCTCTTTCGTATACACATAACCCACTGAAGGTGTACCTCTTTCGTACACCTAGTTAAGTATACACCTCTTTCGTATACACCTAACCTACTAAGTATGTACCTCTTTCGTACATCTAATTATGTATACACCTCTTTCGTATACACATAACCCACTGAGTATGTACCTCTTTCGTACACCCTAGATCCTCTCTATAAATGTAAGGATGCGTACCTCTTTCGTACACATGGTTAGGCATACACATCTTTTGTATACACATAACTCACTGAGTATGTACCTCTTTCGTACACCCCAGTACCCTTTAGATATGTGTCACTTTCATACATACCAGCCATAGTACATCTTTTTCATGTACTAGCGCTTTTGGACGTGCATTACTTTCATGCAGTCACATAGTCTGGGAAGGAAAGGAGATTGTAACTAACTTCATATTACATATAACACTCACCTAATCATGAATCCTCTAAAATCTCCTCATCATCAACCTCATGTTAATTAACCTCAACATACATATTTAATCTAGTTTTAAATGAATCAACTGTAGCACATCACTTTTATGCACTAAATCATGTAAACAATGCAGTATTCGGGATTTCGTAATATATCATACAGTCTACACATTCTCATAATAAATCGCATAACTATATAAATCAGCAAATATCTAATGTTCATCTAGCTTTAAGGCACTCCAATAGAAGTGCTACTTAACTCATAATTTAAGGGTCATGCTCAATCATCATTTAATATAACTCATAAAATTCCAAATCGAGCTCATACGTAATCATATTCCGATATATTACCACATGCTCATATATCCTTCATAAGCAGTCCATCCAACCTCAAAACAATCAAAATTATTCAAAGAAAAACTGTTGCAGGATCTTCAATGTTAAATCTATAGTGTATCGCCTGGCACAAAAGCGATTCCATTAGTAAGATTACTTACCATAGAGTTTGAGCTCAATCGAAATAAATTTATCTCCTTCCTTCGAACCCTAAGTGAAAATAAAAATTAAACTTCAATCCTAAGAATATAACCCAAATCAAAAATCCACATCAATACATCCAAAACACTTACTCGAAGTGTTTGCTCAAGTCGAACTACAGTCGAGCTTCAGACACGAAATTGACTGTAGATACACGCCGAATTGAAGGGTGTTAAGAACTCAATAAACTCACCAATTGCTCACAATCCTTTCTTGACGGCGACTTGGAACGAGCCAATCTCTAATCCAAACTTCTATCACACTGAATCGTCAACCAAAAATATCGAAACTTAATGCACTTCCAAGATATCCAAAACCCATTGCAAAAATCAACGAATAACTTACCACTAACTCCAATGTTCTGGCATCATCGACGACTGGGAACTTGACGACTGAAAAACTCGAGGCTGGGCGTCGATGGCTTCACGGTGGCTGGGGGCTCGAGTTCGATGCCGCCAATCTGAGCAGCGGCGACCCACAGGCGGACGAGCGAATAGAGGGCTAGGAGGCGCTGCAGTTGGAGACTGGAGCGGTAGCAGGGCGACAAACGCGCAGATCTAGAGGATGGGCTCGAATCTGGGCGGGATCGGCACGATGGGGGGTGGTCAAAAGCGGGAGCAGTAGTGGCACGGCGAGTCTGGCTCGTGCGACGAAGGGAGGCAGTGAGGGAGGCACGGCGGTCGGCAGCGGGTCTGGCTCGTGCAATGGGCGTGAAAACGGAAAGGAAAAAAAAGAAATACAGGGGGGGTCGGTGGCTCACGTGAGGGAGAAGGGAAAGATTTAGGTTTGTTTTTATAAAAGAAAAATAATAATAAAAAAAAAGGAAAATAGAATAATTATAATTAAATCCTTTCCTTATTTCACTTTATTTTATTAACTCCTTTTCTTTCCCAAAAAGTGAGATTAATTTTTTCCATAAATTCTTAAATTGAATAATTTTGCAAGGTCAAAAATTAAATTCTCGCATTTACACTTAAACTCCAAAATTCCAAAAATGTCCTCCACTAGCAAAATTACTAAAATTATATAAAAAGTGAAAATTCAAGGTGTTACAACCACAATCATTTGACATAGATAACTTAGTAAGTTGCAGCATGCTGTCTCTTTGCCAAGTATGATTTCAATGATGAAAAATATGCTTCTATGTCTTTCATATATACTAGAGTCAACGTAATCTTAAGATAGTCACCTCATAAAATATTTCTCGAAGTTAGGAGTTTGCTAGCTTTCTTTCACACTGTCTTTACAACGCATTCTAGAACATCGCATGACTTATTTTAATCTTTTGGCAATGAGGACATTGCCGCATTTTAAATTTGGGGGTGAGGTATTTATTTTCGACCTTGCTATTTTCTAAAAAAAAAAAATTGAGAATAACAACTCTACTGTCAACGCAATGGGAAACCCATGTTGATAAGAGTTAAGTTGTGAAAGGCACTTACCCGAAGTTGGATGTCCACATGACACACGTGGGGGCAAGCCAAAACGAAAGTAAATCACCAGGATCAACGCATAATAAATGACCGCAACTCCACTACCAAACAGGTATGAGTTTAGTCTGAGAAAGAGTGCATTGCTCGTAGTTGGATGTCTGCATGACACCCGTGAGGGCAAACCAAAACGAAGGCAAAGCACTTGGATCAGCGCAAGGTCAGAAAAAATAGCAATGAAGAAATTTTTTTTATGCAAGGATAAAACCATTTGACACCCCGGAAAAAAATTTCTTTTTGAAATAAATCATGCGATGTTCCGGAATTTAGTAAAGTCCTTTTGAAGGGTAAGCTTGCAGTCCCTAGGTCTTAGAAATATTTTAAGAAGAGACTTGAATAAGACTTAAGAAGAATCTGGTATATAGGATTTGAACAAAGTATTCTTGAGGAATCTAGGAGAAGAACATTGCAGTTGACTTGCTAAAGGAATCTTTAGCTTATGCTTGAGCACAAGTATTGTTTAAATTTGGGGTTGTGATAACGGGCAGAAATGCACGTTATCATAGTGCTAAGTTCTTAAACAATATTGGATTGTGTTGATGAAATATGTTAACTTGCGTCCATTAAGCATAAATTTTATAGTGTTGCGGTCGCATGCGTTCAACGCATTAGAACAGTTGACTTTTGTATTTTTGTGCAGAATATGCGTTGACGCAATGCAAGAATTGCGATCATAGGAAATCATTGGTCGAGCGCAACTTCACCGCAAGGCTTTGTAATGGTCGTACTCACAAACATTCGCCTAAAAAGGATCATCGCAACCTGGCCAGCGCAACATAGTGGGCGCATCTGGGTGAGAGGCTAATCAATCGTGATGGGACAGAAAACTGATGACAGTCGAATCCGAATTAAGTTGACAGCCGATAATGGTCACAAAGTACATTCAGCTTTTTCGGTGACAAATATTCGACGCATCAATCAGGAATTAAAGTCCTCCCATCTAAAAAAATCATGAGAGAGAAGCCGTCGTTCACCTTGGATGTTCTATAAATACCAGAAGCATTTTTCAAAAAAAGGGTTCAGCAGTTAGAGATTTCATATTTCAGTTCGCACGCTTGTGTTCTTAGTTTTCTTTCATTTTAAGGCGGATGCGAGGAAGGAAGTTGTGCCAACAAAGAGGACCAACGCCTGCGGAAGCGGGAACATCTTTAGAACATAATAGAGATTTCAGTGTAAAAGCCTCGATCAGCAAGGAATTGCTACCAGGCTCTCTACCTTTGACTTCCATTGTCAATTTGTACTCAACTCATTTATAAAAATGAAATTTCCTTCTCTATATTTATTCACTTTCTGTTATTCACGCATGAGTAGCTAAATCAGTTGAATGGGTTGAGAAGCATTTAGCTAGAACAACTAGGGAATCTTCATTCTTTGCGATTATCTTGTTTATGTATGCTTCATTCGTCCATTAGAGATACTCGGGAAGGTAGTCTAAGGACTGGATCTAGACTTGGGAAGATCAGGTTAGAATCTAGACTCGGAAGAGCCAGATTAGATCGCATAATCAATAGATAAGATCTTAGGAATGAGCACTATTTGTTATCAACGCATCACATGCATCCTAGAGATAGGATATGATTGCATGCGGTCACCTTTCTTTCATGCATTTTGCATCATCTCATAGGACAAGAGTAGAGACTTAGGGATAAGCTCTATGGACATTTTGTATTCAACACATGCGTCCTAGTCTTAGGAGCATCGCATTTACATTGGAAAATGACTTGCTGTGCATGGTTGTAACATGATCGCATAGTCTGACACATTCCCAAGTAACGCTAGATAAAGATCTTCTCAACCCGTTCATCGCATATTCATTGCATATATCACACAATTGCCTTTTCTCAAATCTGCCGCATTTATTAATTTCTTTTTCATCAACGCAAACAACAAACCCAACAATTTATTTATTTATTCGGTTACCGCAAAGTTCTTCATAAAAATTTCCAATGCAATCTGTTTTCACAAGTCCCTGTGTTCGATCCTGGACTTACCCGAAAACTCAGAGGAATTTACACTTGGATTTCGTTGGGGAAACTTGAGTGCACAACACAATTCCATCAACACATAGCATCCACATTTCCACTTTATAAAATCAAGCACCACCAACTCAAAAGAACCAAGGAGTCACAAACGTGGAAAACATATTGAAAGAAAGTACCATCTCATCAAAGAGATAGTACACCAAGGAGACATGATCGTCATGAAGATAGCCTCTGAAGACAACCTTGTTGATCCATTTACGAAGGCCTCTCAACTAAAGTATTCGAGGGCCACCTGGTTAGATAAGGACTCTGAGCAACGTGATCTAGGGCAAGTGGGAGAATATTTATGGTATTAGAGATGCCCTAGTTTATTGTATTTGCCCTAGTTTATTATATTTTCCCTTTTATATTTCTCAACATTGTATTGTAAATATTTATTCTCACTGGAGTTTTATTCCAAATGGGAGATTATTTGGAATGTCCTGGAACTCGCAGTTCGTAAATTTTGTGTTAAACATTCTATTTACCAATAAAATATTATTGAGTATCTTATTCAATAAAGTTGTCGATTTTTTGCATACTATTATGAAAATCCAATAAACATATCTATGGCTATAGTATGAATACTTGAACTTTATGTGGTGACATAAATAGGATCAAGTTAATAGTATATAGCTAAATGATCTATAAGTATATGGATGAAATTGGGTATCTCATCCTGGTAACACTATTGGATGTGGCCCATTTTGTATAGGTAATACAAATGATGTGATCCACAGATCATTCATGTTGAGATATGTGAGCGGAGGCATTCTATGCAATGAGTCTGCTTATAAACTGGACCACGAAATAGTCATTTTTCTTTATAATGACCGCTTACTATTAAAATTGACTATTTCATACTAAAGTAACCTAGGATAACTTGATTTTAATCCTGAGCTAGCTATGAACACCTGTTTATTCGGATTATTCTTTGATCTGCATGGGTGAGAGTAGTCTAACAACACTGCTCAATAAGCCTTCCATTTTGGGGATAAAATCGGATGGATAGTTGGGGACATAGCCCTGCAAGATGGAATTCACTCCTACCCATTTTAAGGTTAGCAGATAGGTTGTTCTCTTAAATGCTAATTTCAGGTCTTGAACAATCGGGGCCTCACCTTCTCATGATAGAGAGGGACATAGTTCATAAGTGGTATTATGAATCAAATTGTTCATTAGAGGGTCAGTGGGAACTTAAGAAACAAGATGTATTTACAAGGGTAAAATGGTAATTTCGATCCAGCTGTAATTACGAACGACCTATGAAGGATCGACTTACTGATTATGGTTTACATGGACAGAAATATATCTTCAGTGAGGAGAGTGCAACTATCGCGCTATAATGGTATGTCTTGATAGTTAATGAATAGTAATTAATTCAATTAAAGAGTTTAACGAATTAATTACAGATCGTTGGAGCTCATGATTTGTAGGTCCACTAAGTCCCTTTACTAGCTGTTAAATTGGAATAACAAATTAAGTATTAATTGGATGAATTTTGGAATTAGGGTTATGAATTTGAAATGTTCAGAATTCAATTATTAGGGATTTCAGTTTATTGTATTTGATACAGTTAATTAAAAATCGTTTAATTTAGTTCTAATTAAACAAAATTGGAGAATCAATTAATATATAAATTATGATTTAAATATGAAATTGAATTATATTGGTGGAATTAGTGTTTTATTGATTGAATATTAAGATATTAAATTAATATTATTTTAATTAAAAAGGTTTAATTAAAATAAAATAAAATTAGTTTTATACATATTAATTTTTGAATTAATCTGTAAAAATGATTTTAAATAAAATTGTTTTATTTAAAATCAAAAATCAATTTTTAAGAAATTGATTAAAAATAAAAGAGAAGTGGATTTTTCCAAATCTTGGAAAAATCCACTATCTCTTATTGATATATCATCAAATTCCACCAAAAGAATCCAAGGAGGAGGAGCTACCCTTCATTTAACCCTGTATATTTGCATGAAATCAGTCTATAAAATGCATCTTCATGCATAGATTTAGAGATGTATTTTAAAATATGTTTAATTTATGATGAAAATCATGTGTATAATGACAAGGTTAAAGAAATAACAAACTATCATGACATGTATTTTTATTGACAATATAAATGTATCATAAATATGAAATTTTGTAGCAATAAAAATGCTTGTGATAGAACACTTGTTGACATAAATTATTTGTTATGATTTAAATAATCTTGACAATAAAGTGTCATGATTTACATATTCTTCACAAGTAAAAAATGGCACTATATATTCTTTTTTGAAATTTTATAATATTATCGCCAATACCCAAAATGCTACAATAGTTAGTTAATTTTGAGTCAGTTGATGACAATGATAACATGTCATTGTAAACTTGACAATGACAGTTTATCATTGTTAGTAATTGTTAATTGTTGACAATTATTTATTGCATTAAAAGTTCAATTCTGACATTTTAAAAAATTGTCATTGATGCTCATATCTTTAAAGGGATACCGTGATAGAAAATAACTGTCACGAATTTTAATTGTGACACTTTTTAAATGTCATGGAATCATAGTTTAATTATAGAGTTTACACAAAAGTGGTGTATATTTTGTGTATACGTGTTATCTAGATCATAAGATATAAAAGATCACTATTGATCTAATGATGGAGATATATTTGATTAGACAATCAAACTCTTTTCCTTATTACAATTATTTAGGTCGAAGTGGTTGCACAATAAAGTGATGTATCCTTTCATATATAAGTGTGATTTAGGCTATATATATGAAACATTCATGTTCTAACTATAGAGATATATTAGAATAGATCGTCACACCATTTGTTCCATTATAACTTGTCGAAAATAGCATTTTACCCTAGGGTTTTTTAGTAATTTCATGTACCCTAGGGCTTCCCATTATCTATTTATTTGGTTTGTTCTCTTGTACTTTGTGTATAAAACCAATAATAAAAAACTAAGTCTCAATCGTGGTTTTTCTCCCTATTCTAGGGTTTTCCACGTAGAATGTGTGTTCGTTTCTCATTTTCCTTTTTCATCATGGTATCAGAACAAGGGGATGAAATCCTAGCCGTCATAGACGAGAATCAACCACAACCTTCTTCAGTAGTACCGTGGGGATCAGTGGGGCCGCGAACGTCGATATCACAGTAACCGTCCAGGTAGCCGTCGAGCGTTACCTCCAAGCTGCACTGCCTCATCTTATTCCAGCCATCATTCAAGCCCAGCAGTCGATCGAAGGAAGCCAGCCGAGTCGTCCGTCCCAGATCGGAGCGTCGATCGGTGGTCAGAGTCGTTCGATCCTTGAAGCCCAACTAATCAGAGCCACTCTTCAGCAGACCGCGTAGAGCCCAGCAGATGCATCGTACCCAAAAGTTGTGGCTAGATATCTATGATCGCGTCTTCCACCTATGCAAACTCTAGCTGATGGACAGTTTCAGATGAGTCCGGCGAAGTCCCTTTAGTCGCAGTGTCCAGTCGAGATTTCCTCTAGTCGAGCCGAGCCAAGCACCCCGACAGTCGGAGGTTCCTCGTTTAGCCGCACCGACTTTGGTCCTTCTTTCCCTTCGGCTCCTTCTGCGACGTTTGATGCTCGGGGCTAGGCTCCATCAATCGACCTCTTCCAACCAGTGATGGTACCGGGCTCTGATGAACAGAAAATTCCAACCGCAACTAATAGCTGCGGCGCGACTCAATGTCCTAGCGAGATTCGGTGTCATTTCTTCTATCTCCAACAGCAAGTAGAAGACTTCGAAACAGTTCTTAGCATGAATCCACAACCAGAATTCTACTCTGAGAATTCGGTAAACTCTTTCTCTATTTTACCCAATACGAATTATTTGTCTGGTTCGATAGGCAATTCTGCATGGTTCATTATTAGAGAAAAGTTGAATGGCAAGAATTATTTTTCCTGGTCACAATCAATTAGAATGACACTGGAAGGGAGACATAAGTTTTGGTACTTGACGGGAGAGATACCAAACCCCAACCGAGTGATCCTCAGGAACGTATTTAGAAAGGAGAAGACTCCTTGTTACGGTTAGTTCTTGTTAACAGTATGGAAACCCAAATTGGCAAACCATTACTGTATGTTGCAACTGCCAAAGATATTTAAGATGCTGTGCAGAAGCTTTACTCAAAAAGGCAGAATGTGTCTCGACTGTACACTCTATGCAAGTAGGTCCACGAATACAAACAAGGGACCATGGATATAACTTCCTATTTTAATAAACTAACCCTGTTGTGGCAAGATATGGATCTTTGTCGGGAAATAGTTTGGAATTGTGCACAAGATGAGGCTCAGTATTTTAAGATTGAAGAAGCTGATCAGATCTATGACTTCTTAGATGGATTAAACTCTAAATTCGATGTCATTCGAAGTCGAATATTGGGCCAACGGCCTATACCCTCTCTCGTGGAAGTGTGTTCAGAGATACGGTTGGAAGAGGACAGATCAAGTGCTATGAACAACCCAGTTAGTACTTCAACTAAGGCTGCGGCCTTTGCTACAAAATCTTCCAGCTCTGACGGCAATAAAAAACCCACTCCTATTTTCGAGCACTGAAAAAAGTCGTGGCTTACAAAAGACCAGTGTTGGAAGCTACATGGACGACTTTCAAATAATAAACGTCACCAGTCACATGAAAAATCAAACCCTGGACGTGCCCTAGTGAGTGACTCGACAAATGAGAATCCTCAGCATCAATCCCCAACAGACAGTAAGACCAATCTAAGTACAGTTGGGGTCAGTGCCATCGCACAGTCAGTTACGATTCAGTCTTTTGGCCTTATTAGCATTAATGGTAAAAAAATCTTGGATTGTTGACTCAGGGGCTATAGATCATCTTACTGGCTCATCTGGTTAATTTCTTTCATACTGTCTGAGTGTTGGTAATAAACGGATTAAAATCGTAGATGGGTCATTTTCCCTTATTGCAGGGAAAGGCATTTGTCTCCGTTTAAGGGTTTGGTACTGCGTGATGTATTGCATGTTCCTAAGATATCATATAATTTATTGTCTATCAGTAAAATTACAAGAGATCTGAGTTGTCAGGCAGTTTTTTCATCCAACACTGTTTTATTTCAGGATCTGAGCTCGGGGACAACGATTGGCACTGCTCGGCACAATAGGGGGCTCTACTTTCTGACTGATGATACTTTTTCTAGGAATGATTATAGGACTAGTCTCGTTTCTTTAAATTTTTCTACTTCTGCGAATGAATTTTTGTTGTGGTATTATCGCTTAGAACATCCAAATTTTCAATACATGAAATATTTGATTCTGCATTTATTTTGCAATATTAATATATCTTCTTTAAACTGTGATATTTGTATTCGTGCCAAACAGAGTGGTGTCTTCTTTCACTCTCAACCCTACAAACCGTCCAGACCTTTCACCTTAGTTCATAGTGATGTCTGGGGTCCCCCTCACTAACCACTACCTCCACAAGGAAACGCTGGTTTGTCACCTTTATAGACAACCACACTTGGCTTACTTGAGTCTTTCTTCTCACTGATAAGTCTGAGTTGTCGTCTATATTCCAGCAATTCTATGCTACTGTGGACACCCAATTTAATGCAAAGATTGGTATTCTGAGAAGTGAAATGGACGAGAGTTCTTTAATGCCTCTTTCCGGGACTTCCTCACCTCTAAAGGGATTATCCACCAAAGTTCGTGTGCTTACACTCCCCAGAAAAATGGAGTAGCCGAGAGGAAAAATCATCATTTGGTGGAAGTCGCCCGTTCCTTAATGCTGTCCACATCACTTCCATCTTACCTATAGGGGGATGCTATTCTCACTGCTGCCCACTTAATCAACCGAATACCCTCATGAGTCCTCAACTTTCAAAATCCATTGGATTGTTTTAAAAAGTCATACCCAACTACTCATTTAATCTCAGATGTTCCACTTCGGGTATTTGGTTGTGTTGCCTTTGTTCATTCCCATGGTCCAAACCGCACGAAATTCACCCCTCGTGCTCAAAAATGTGTCTTTGTTGGGTATCTCCTCCATCAGCGTGGGTATAAATGTTACCACCCGTCATCTCGCAAATATTTTGTTTCCACTGATATCACATTTCTTGAGGATCAGTCGTTCTTTCCCATTAGCCATCTTTAGGGGGAGAACTCTAGTGAAGAGGCTAACTGGTCCACGTATGCAGTTCCCTTAGTGTCATCTTCGATTCCTGAATATGTCGGGCCTATCCTTCCTACCAACCAAGTCCCATGGATAACATACTATAGGAAGAATCTCATAAAGGAAATAGTGCCACCTGTTGCATCTCCGGCTTCAGTCCATGAGTCAGTCCCAACATCAAGTACATACATTCTTGAAATTAATGATATTGATACTTATCTGAGACTAACGGTTGCATAGAGGAAAAAGGCAAAAAAGTTGCTGACAGCACCACCATGGCAGATGGAGAGACAACTGCAAATAATGATCAGGAAACAATTCCGAAAAATGAGAATGATACCAGAGATGGTGATGATATAAAAGGGACCTCTGAAGGTGAAACCCCAGTTGAGCAGACAATCGATCACAGTAGGAAACTTGACAGTATGGAAGATCGTGATGCATCCTTCGATCTCTCGATAGCCCTGAGGAAAAGCACTCGATCATGACGAAGTACCCTATACATAGTTACATGACGTACAGTAACCTGTCACCTGAGTTTAGGGCCTTTACCACCAGTCTAGATACAAGTATAGTACCGAGTAGCATACAGGCTGTGATGGAAACTCCTGAATGGAAGGCTGCTATCATGGAGGAAATGAGGGCATTTGAGAAAAACGAAACGTTGGATCAGGTGATTCTACCCAAAGGCCACAAGATGGTTGGGTGCAAATGGGTCTTTACTATAAAGTATAAGTCTGATGGAACAATTGACCGGTACAAGGCCAGGTTGGTTGCCAAAGGCCTTACTCAAACCTTTAATGTGGATTACTCTGAGACATTCTCTCCCGTAGCTAAGCTTAATACTATCTGGGTATTACTGTCAGTTGCAATAAATAAAGATTGGCCACTGTATCAACTGGATGTAAAGAATGCATTTCTTAATGGGGAACTTGAAGAGGAAGTCTACATGAGTTATCACCCCAGATTTGAGGATCAATTCAGACACCGAGTATGCCGACTGAGGAAGTCCCTGTATGGGTTGAAACAGTCTCCGAGGGCCCGGTTTGACAGATTTACCACCTTTGTCAAAGGACAAGGATATACCCAAGGGCACTCAGATCACACATTGTTTACAAAGAAGTCAACTTCAGGGAAGGTTGCAGTTCTCATTGTGTATGTCGATGATATTGTGCTTTCGAGTGACGATGATGATGAAATTATGAGACTTAAAGCAAAGATGGCCAAATAATTCGAGATTAAAGACATTAGGAAGTTGAAATATTTCCTCAAAATGGAAGTAGCTCGATCAAAGGAAGGGATTTCAGTGTCCCAACAGAAGTACACTATTGACTTACTAAAGGAAATAGGAATGACTGGTTGCGAACCTGTTGACACCCCGGTTGAATATAATTCAAAGTTTAGTAATACAGGTAACAGTGTCCCTGTCAACAAAGAGAGGTATCAACAGTTAGTTGGGAAATTGATCTACTTATCTCACATGAGACCCGATATATCCTATGCAGTTAGCATTGTCAATCAGTTTATGCAGGCTCCTTATAAGGAACATATGACAGCTGTTGAGCGCGTTCTATGATATTTGAAGGGAACACCTGGTAAGGGCTTGATGTTCAAGAAGCTGTTCAGGAAGTCCGATAAATGTTGCATTGAAGCTTACACTGATTCTGATTGAGCAGGGCCTATTGTTGATAGAAAGTTAACATCTGGGTATTGCACGTTTTTCTGTGGCAATCTAGTGACTTGGAGAAGCAAAAAACGGGGAGTTGTGGCCAGAAGTAGCACTGAGGCTGAATATCGGGCCATGAGTTTAGGGATATGTGAAGAAATCTGGTTGATGAAAGTGTTGTCAGATCTTTATCAAGGTAGCGAGCTTCCAATGAAACTGTTTTGTGACAATAAGGCAGCAATAAGTATTGCAAATAATCCAGTTCAGCATGACAGAACAAAACATGTTGAGATTGACAGACATTTCATCAAGGAAAGACTGGACATTGGAAGTATATGCATTCCTTATGTTCCTTCAAGCCAGCAAGTTGCAGATGTACTCACAAAGGGGTTACTCAGACAAAGCTTTGATTATTGTGTCGGCAAATTGGGCCTTATTGATATTTACGCCCCAACTTGAGGGGGAGTGTCGAAAACAACATTTTACTCTAGGGTTTTTTAGTAATTTCATGTACCTTAGGGCATCCCATTGTCTATTTATTTGGCCTATTCTCTTGTACTTTGTGTATAAAACCAATAATAAAAAGTAAGTCTCAATCATGGTTTTTTCTCCCTATTCTAGGGTTTTCCACGTAAACTGTGTGCTCATTTTCTTTTTTCATCATAACTATCTAGGTCAAAGTGATTATCCGACAAGGTAAAGGTGTGATTTGGGCCATAGAAATTGAATATCACAAGATCTAATATTGAAGATATATTTGAACAAATGGTCACATCGTTAGCTCTTTAAAATTTCATAAATTCGTATTATGTCATGGGTTTTAATTATTCAAGTTAAACATTATTAAGATAAACTTAAACTTCTTTTTCTTTGTATTAAAACAAAATTATAAATTTCACGTGCATTGGATTGCATGTTTTATGAACTTATATCATGAAAGGGTACATTCACCAAAGTTTTCCTTTTTAATAAATTAAAAATCCAAAGAATCTAATCGTCACAAAATCCAAAACGAATTATTAGAAACAAATCTAGATGAACAGAAATTCACATATCAATTTTTTCATTTAGTAAATCCGGAAAAAGAAAATCCAAACTATTACAAACCACAAACTTCATTTCATATTACATCTAACACTTCTCAAAAACCAGATTAAAAAAACCAATTATTTAAAAACAGCAGCTCCAAACTAAACCCTCAATCGGTAAAGTTAGAAATGGCAGCAGAAGGATCACAAGACTTGGCCGCAGGCGCCGGCTCGACGGTAGGAGACGGCGTAACAGGCTTCCCCAACAACTCAGCCGGCAAATCCCCAATCCCCTTTAAATAAAAGGTGTAAAACAGCTTAAAAGGGAAAACGATCTGCTGCAACTTGACCTGGCCGGAGACACCTTCAAAGATGCCACTGCCACCGGTGACGGCTAAGTAAGTGTCTTGATAAGTCAAGTAGGCGCCCTGCACCGTTATATGGCCGTAATCGCCGAAGTAGAAGCTGTAGATGGCCTCGTAGCGGTCTCCTTTCTTTTCCGGCGAGTGCTGGATGAGGATGCAGATGCCGGCCGTTATGCCGAGCCGCTTTTGTAGGTCGCCAGAGTAGAGCTTGTTGCTGAATGGGACCAGATCTCCCAGTGAATTCTCTGCCTTCTTGCTCAATTTTAGGAATGCTGGACTTCCCCTGTCTCGCTCGTTTATCTCGTACGCGAACATTTCTTGAACTTTTGCTGAACAACCAAATAATTTAACCAAACGCCTCAACCATGGTTAGATTCTAACTTCAATTACTTCGATTAGTGTTTATTGAGTGGTTAAAATACTACCTTGTCCTTCATAATTTTAGTGTTGGTTCATTCTTGTCATTACATTATCCAAATGTTAACTCTAGTCCTTATATTTGATTATTTTTGTCCATATACTTTTGGAACCTCCACTTGCGATCTATTCATTTTTTAAAAATGATTATTTTAATCTATATTTTCATTTTAAGGAACAAATATAGATCTGGAATTAAAATTATAAGTACAAAAACGAATATTTTATAAATAAAAGAATTTTTAAAAGGGTTATTTTTAGATATAAAAAAATAAATCAAAATATTTATAAAATATAGCAAAATTTTAGAATTATCAATAATAGATGTTAATAGATATTGATAAACATTTATCTATCAGTGATATTGATAGATGCTGATAGATCTATCAACATCTATCAGCATCTATCAATAGTTCTAAAATTTCGTTATATCATGTAAATATTTTCAAAAGTTTTACCCTTTGGAATAATTTTCCTTTTTAAAATAGAAAAATAAATTAAACTATTTAAAAATTTTGATTTTGTTTATAGAGTTGGTAGAAATTTATCGATGTTTATCAATGATAAAAACGGATGATAAAAACAAATAGAAATCTATTATGTATTATTATATGATAGATATTGATAAAAGTATTTCAATGTCTATGAATATTTTTTTTTATTACTTCTGTAAATAATTTTACATCTTTTCTATGCGAAAAATTTTCTTAAAATAAATTAAAATTGAAAATATAAAGAGTAAAGTAATATTTAAACTTCAATAAATAAATAAATATTTAGTGTCTAACAAATCTGTACCATAGGATAGGTTCAAAGAGTATATGGAGGAGCAAGTTGTAAAGACTAAATATTGATAGATATTGATATCAATATTTTTTTTTATTATTATTTAGATAAATAGTTTCACTTTTTTTCTGCGTGAAAATTTCTCTTAAAATAAATTAAAATTAAAAAGATAAAGAGTAAAATAGTATTTAAACTTCAATAAATTTATCAAACGCTTCATTTTGTGTCTAACAAATCTGTATCACATGTTTGGTTCAAAGAGTAGATATTGAGGAAGTTGTAACACCACTCCTTGATACGTCAAAAAAAATTAATGTATAGACTAAAGAATGTGAATTACAGAAATGAAGATGGGAAAGAAAAGAGATGAAAGTTACCGGATTTTGGAGAATCTGAAACCGGTTTGGATTTGTTGAAAAGGAGTGATGTGATTGTTGAGTTGTTGGAGGTAATTGGAGGGGATGATGAAGATGATGAAGATCTGAATCTTGGAGCAGAGAAGGACTGTGATTGTGAGAGATTAAAACCCAAAAACGTCTGGGTTTTAGAGGGCGATGGGGTTCCAGAGCTGGGTATTTTCAGGGAAGAAATCGCTCTGCAAGAACTGAAGGACGCCATTAATGGAGGTGGCTGAGAGCTCCAAACGAAGGTCGGTAAAGAGAAATGGGTGAAGAAGAGGAGACGAGAGGCTTGTTGTTTCGTGGGTTGCTTTATGAATGGCAACTTACGAATTATTTAAAGGCATAGTGTTTTCACCACGTGCCATTTGTTTTGGCCTTTTGAGGTGGCCACCAACGATGTTCAAACACAACACCGTCCATGCGTTGCACGTGCCACACTTTTGCATTCATGTTTTCTTTCTAATATCATAATTTTGATTTTTTTTTCCCAAGCGTGTTAGGAATTCAAACATGGGAGGAAGGATCCTATTCAAGGCCTTGGAGTTGACATGTGGAATTATTGTTTAAAGAAATTTTAATTCTATTTTGGTCGTACTGTTTTATTTTATTATTGGAAATTGAGAAGAAATTTTCCATTTTTTTTCTTTGAAATCAATATTTTATTAAAATACCATTTCCATTCTAAATTTGAGACTTGTTCAATTATTCTTTTTACTTTCAAAGATCCAATTTTAATCTTGGTAGTTTTAATAAATCTTAAACTTTGTCCATCAAAATTAATTTTATTAAAATTGATTAAATAATAATTAGGGATGTTCAAATAACTCGAACAATCCGAACTATCCAACCCAAAATGTAATAGTTGGGTTGGATTAGTTTTGTTCTTGGGTAGGGGTAAATTTTTTCTATTTGTGTTGGATTAAACTTTTTCTATTTTTGTTAGGTTGGGTTGGGCCGTGGGTTGACTAAAAAAATTTGGATTGACCCAACCCGACGAGAATTATATATATATATATATATATATATATATATATATATATATATATTCTTTTTGTTTAAAGTTTGATTATTTTGTATTGATTAATTTGTGAGTTTTTATTATTTTTCTTTTAAAATTGTTATGATATTTGTCTTTATTTAAAGTTTGCAATAAAAATATCATATATATTTGGTATTTAATATTTGAGTTTTATGAGATTTTAGTTATTAGTCATCTTGTTGTATATAAATTTACACATTTTTAATTAAAAAGAAAAGATAAGTTATAACCCGACAACCCAACCCATATATACTCCTAATAAAAATTTTCATGAAATTAATTACATTCATGTTTTATAATTTTATAGTAAAAAAGGTAAATAGATAATAAAAGCTTTTGGGAAAAAAATCCAACAATAAACTAGTCATATGAACTAAATTCAAGATTCATTAAAAATATAAGAACTAAACTTCTTTTTTAGTATAATAGACTAAAATAAGGAACAAAGGAAAAGAAACTTAAAGACAAAGCGAGTTCGAGGGAAGAGCAGAATCCACCCCTAGGGGTGGTCAGTCTTCAAGACACACAATAGAAAACTAAAATTTTCAAGCATGTGAGGCAAACTCGTGGACAATAGAATTACACCTACGGTTGGTGGTCCACAAGAACTATAGATGGAATCACGGGGATGGAGATCACGAATGACATCAACGAAAGATTGAACCTTATTCTCATAATGACTATTCCCATCGAAGAGATTAGAATTTCGGAATAGATTCAACTCAAAGCGGGACAATGTCGGCCTCAAGAGATCTAGAATAGCATTATACATGGCGTTGGCTCGGCGAGCTCTCTCGATCCCATCATGACGACATGAGTCGCTATGGCAAATCAAACATCACCATTCTTAACGTGAACTACAACACTAATACCCACTTCACCATTAAGTAAAGTTGCATCAGAATTCAACTTAAAGAGTCGCGATGAGAGATGAACTAATGGGAAAAAGGCCTCAATATCTAAGAGATAATGAGCTAATAGGATGAGGGGGAGGGAGGGTGTTGATCTAGATTGTTGGTCAAGGATTCCACTAGATTCTATGCCCATCGAACATGATCGAAATTGGGATTGCTTTGGTCTTCAAAAACCAAAAGATTGCGTCTGTGCCAAATGATATAAGCAATGAGCAAAGATATTATGGTATCCAGAGTGTTCAAAGACTTCTAGGCCCTACAAAAAAAAGAAAAACAACATCAGAAGAGTGCATATAAAAAAGAAAAATGCAAGGAGACCAACATTTCCAGATCTGTTTACTTCCCTTACCGTCCCAAAAAGCATGGATATTTGACTCAGTGGCATGATGGCATAAAGAACATTTCTCACAAGGGATGATGGATTGATGAGTTAAGACCTAACACATTGAAAGAGAACTAAGCTATGCGCGCCATTGGAAAATTTGTGTCTTTTGAGTGATGGAAAGAGCCCACAACGAATTCTAAAACTTTTCCATGACACGGCTAGAGGAGGAAGATGCTACCAAAATCAAGGCATGAGCCAACTTATTCCCACATTTGATATAGTATAAATCTTTTTTGTCATAATGCCAGAAAAAACGATTCAGATGAAAGGAAGAAAAAAGGGGAATACTCCTGATAATGTTAGTATCCTCCAGACAAAATAACTCATTTATCAGCATTTGATACCATGGACCATCATATATAAGACCATCCATTAAAGGCACATAGAATGATATTGGTAAGGAAAGCAGCTTGAAAGTAGATTCTCTGGGAACTTATTGGTCTGGATAGATATCAATTCATTGGCCATCCCCAATCCTCCAATGGTCACCTTTGAGAGCAAGCTCGCACTTCCATAAAATACTTTGCCACGTACAGGAAAGGTAATAATCGAAACCTACATGGATAAAAGAAGAATTTGGAAAGTACTTAGCCTTTAATGTCTGAGCTACAAGTGAGTGCTCTTTTTCCAAAATGCGCCAGGTGTGTTTCACTAACAATGCTTGATTGAAGAGTTGTATATCGTAGAAACCCAAGCCACCATTCTCCTTGAGATAGGTCATGTGCTTCCAACTAACCCAATTGGTTTTATTGCTCTTGTCTAAACAATTCTACCAGAAATTAACCATGGGTTGATTAAGCTCCCAAACAACTCATTGGTAGTTTAAATCAAGAAAGAGCATATGTTGGAATGGCTTGGACCACTGATTTGATTAACACTTCTTTGTAAGACTTCGAGAATGATCGCCCCTTCCATCCTTGTAAGGCTTTACACATTTTATCTTTAATATAAGATAGTGATACATGTTTATTCTTTGATAGGGACGAAGGAACACCCAAGTACTTTCCATGATTGTGAACCATTTTGACCTGAAAATGGTCGGTTATGGTTGCGTTTCAAGAAGAAAGGATGTGTAAGCCCTCTCTTCTTCTACTATTTCTTGGAATATTAGGAAGTACACAGTTGAGATCGAACTCGGGGACTTGAGATAAAGTTTGATGTGGATCTTTTGTTAAGATTTATAATTAAAAATAAAAAGATTTGGATTGACGTTTGTTTCATTTAGGAAGAGGAAGTAAGAACTCGGGGAATAATTTGAGGGTAATGAACTAGTTGAGCATGTAAAGGACATTCAAAGGTAAGGTTGGCATGCTTGGGATAGGTCAAAGTCAATTATCAAAGTCAATGATCAAATAGTCAAAATCAAAGTAAACAAAAGTCAACATTTTGGAAAGTGGTGAAATTTTGGTAATTTCTTAGTTTTAAAAGTAAATTTTACTTGTTTAAGACTTATTGGGCATAAATGAGTTGGAAAATTAAAGGAAATTAAGGGGGAAATGATGAGAATCGAGAGAAAGAGGAAAAAAGAGAATTTGAGGGATTTTGGAAAAATTGAGGTGCTTGCTATTGAAATTTCTCATTGGATGGCTTTGAGGTTAAGGGTTAATCATCTGGGCACGTGTTAAACCAGAAATTTAAGCTGAAAAACGAAGAGAGAAAGGGAATTACGAATTTTCTGAGTCTGGCCGATCGAAGAAGAGGAAAAAGTTGTTTTCGAATTACGGCCGTTCTTGTGACGGAAAATTGGGCAACATGAAAGAAAATTAAAGAGTAAGTAAAGAAGAAGCTCTTGAGAGGATTGATTTAAAGAAATTTGGCCGAAGAAGTAAGGAAAACGAAGAAAAACAGTGGCACTAGAGTTATCGCGAAAATAGAGGATGCTCGGGTTTTTAGCAAATTCGTGGAGTTAGAGGCTAATTCGAAGCTCCAACTTTAAATTTAAGTTACTTATGAGGTCCTTCTAGAGTTATATGGTCTTTAATTTGATCGTTATTGGCTGTAATTTCTGAATTTAAGTTCTGAAAATTCTGCTTTTTCTCGCCGGGAAAACAGGGGCACCGTGGAAAGATTGGTCGATTCCGGGAGTTCTAGGGAAATTCGGACGTCCAAACTTTGAGGTAAGTTAACTAAAAGGATGGGTAAAAGGTTTGTATAGGCTAATTAAACATTAAATGGCCAGAAAATGTGAATTTAAGTCTGAAACGCTCACCGGAAAAACAGAGGTCAAATCTGAAAATTTCTGGGCTGGAGGTTGAAGAAAGAGTTGACTTTCCTGTTTGACTTCTGTCTGTCATCTATTGTCCGTCATTAAAAACTGGAAAATCAATTTTAGCTTAATTGCTCTCAAGCATAATTAAGATTCCAATTGGTATTGTTATAATACCTTAAACCTGAAATTAGAAGAAATTGGGATCCTAAGTCAACTATGAAGTTGATTAAGGGGTTAATTTGAAGTAAACCCTAATTAGGATTAATGAGAAAAATTAAGGAAAATTGGAATAGAATTAGTTTTTATTGAAGATTAATTTTAAGGTCTTGAGTTTATTTTAGAGCAATTGAAGGACCAAATTACAAAGCAAACTCTACCTTGGATCAAATTAGGGATTTGGGAAAAGTTTAAGTGAAATTCGTTATACTTGAAGATTAATATTCAAATAATTAGATTATGGTCGTGTGAAGGATAACTAGAGGATTATCAATATAATTTCAGGATAAACGGGAGATGGAGAAACCGAAATTATGAGGAGAAGTCGATTAACAGTGAATGGTTTTATTTCGAATGTTTTGATATAGAAAGTAATTATATATGATAGTATGCTATGATTTATGAAATGTGGTGGCATGATCTGTTTTACTTGACTAATATTTCAAAAATGTTTAAATCAGGATTCCTGAACTCTATTGGTTTATATGAGCCTGATTTATAACAATGTAGTTTGGAACCAGAGTTTACACAATTGTGACTTGTATGGTTTTATATGAAAACCTCTTGATGTTGAATTTAAAAATGTTGAATGTTTTTTTAAAGTGGTTTCAAACTACTAATTCTTGTACCCGAGAGATGGTTATTTTCCCGTGATACTTGAATGTGTTTCAGTAGCATCGCTCAAGCGATCAAGGGGCTACCAGGGTCAGATGTGGTCAGAGTATACTGGGAAGTCCAGAGGAACTTGCGCCTGTAGCGCCACCAGGGCTATCAGGGGGCTACCAACGGGGTCAAATGTGGCCAAAGTATATCAGGGAGTCCAAAGTAACCTAGGCTTGTGGTGTGTATCTATGCTTAGCCTTGAGGCAGCTCTGTGTGCACGTATGACCTTGTGATTTGGTTTACACCGTGAGAGGCATTCTTTGTCCAGAGTAACCCGCCGTTGTAAATGAGTATTTGGATACAGAGTTGGTGTGGTTTTTTTGATAACGACTGAATGTTTTATAATATGCTTATGAGAGATGATCATGCCACTTTTTTTTTACTAGCACGTGTTTGAGATGTTGAATCTTTTATACTTTGTTCAATGGTTTACTGAATGATTTGATAAACTTTATTGATGATTTAGAAAGCGATAATTTATGTTTATACTAAATTATCACTCACTGGACTTTAGCTCATGCTTTTCATGTTTTATGTTTTTCCCCACCCCCAGGTAGCGACAAGTTCCTGGTGCCTGCTGAGCCGTCAAACACCACTAGTATTGTTAAACATCCGTTGTATTGTTTGTGCATATATTTGTGAGTATTCCAGAATAGCTAAAACTTGTGAGTTACATTTCATGGGAGGTTTTGTTCGAAATAATCCTTACTGTTGGTCTGTAACTTTTTTTAAAATAGTATTGTGATTTAAACTGAATCAATTCCTAAACTCTGTCAATGAACATAGATTATTTTTGAAAATGGGTTTGGATGTCTGGCTTTGATCTTTAGTACAAGATATGTTAAGAGTTGGGACGTTAGATATCATAGAGAGAAGTGATGTTTAACGTCTTCACACTTCGTTCTAGGTTAGAAGGAAAATCTGGAACGGGGTGTGACAATATGGGAACCAAAAGTAATCGCAAATTATCGTAGTTGATAACCTGACTAGATGCATCTTCATACACCTCTAAAATTCGAGCAATCTTCTCGGATTCAAAGAACGCCTCCTCAAAAAATATGAGGTTGTCATGAGAAAAAAAAATAAAAAAATAAAAGAAAGTTGAATAATAGCAGGGGTAGAGCAACCAATTTAAGACTTGTTATCAAATTATGAGACTTAACTGCTAGATAAAACTAGTTAAACCTTCCGCACAAAGAAAGAAAAGATAAGGTGATAACGAGTCCCCCTATCTTAAACCTCTAGATGGTTTGAAAGTTTTAGTAGATTTCCTATTAATAAGTATCTGAAAAGACACAGAACTTGTACACAAGTTAATCGAATGAATTCAGCTATCACTAAAACTCATGTACGTCATGAGCCTGTACAGAAAATACTATTCAATCCTATCATATACCTTACTCATATCTAACTTAGCATAACCTTTTTTCCGACGAAATCTTTATATGATGCAAACAATAAAAAGCACCAATAATATTATATTGAACTCAAGTCTATTGGCTAAAACATTCGAAATAATGGTTACACAAGCTAATAGGGTGGAAATCGCCTCACCAATTTAGGCTCTTCCCTTTCGGAATATGGACGATGGAAGTATGATTGAGGTGTTTAGTAAAAAAAATCCATTATTGAGGTAGCTAACACAAGTAGCAGTAACACCTTCCCCAACCACGTGCCAATATTATTTTGGAAGAAAGCCATCTAGTGCTGGAGGGCTTATATTAAACGAGACTAAACTTTTATAAGAACTAAACCTTTTGTTTTTAAACTGAAAATTCCTCATATATGAGCAACCCAATTGCTATTAATCAAGCTTAAACATATAAAAGTTGGAGGAACTAAGACTAACATATGGAGACCAAACTAATATTTTAATCATATTTTATTTTTATAATATGGAATATTTAAGTCACATGCCATTTTAAAATAGATGCTGGAAAACAAAATTGCACGAAGATTTATAATGTGAAACTGTTTCAATAAATGCAAATCTGGATTCCTTTGGGAAAACTTTTTTTTCTTTGGAAGCTTGTAATATTTTTAAGTGTAAATTACCATTTTGCCTTCTATATTTTTAGATTGGTCCAATTTTAATCCTTTTATTTTTAGTGGTCTAATTTTAAGTCTTATATTTTTAATAAATTTTTAAATTTAGTTATTAAATGAGAAATTTTGATCGATCAGAAATCGCTACCTCATTTTTCAAATTAATGACGGGATTATAAAATATTAAATTTTGGACTAACTAAAAGTCGACATGTATCCTAAGTTGAAATGGAAGACAAGAGCCAGTAGATCTCGATGATCCCACGTGTTTCAACATAAGTGTTGGATTAAACAAAATAAATTGCTCTAATATTTGGGCTCATGTTCAATTAAGCCCAAAAATAGCCTTAGTTTGGCCTAAAGGCCAATCAAGCACAAGATCCAATAAGTTGGGTCCAAAGGCCAAGTACATGGACAAATCAAGCCCTAGCTCACAAAGCTCACATGAAAAGTCTGAGAAATTGTGCTAGATGGCCAATATTAGGCCTCTATTTGATTTTTGACCATTTTCTGGGATTATTGATTAATAGTCATTCGGTTGTTTTAAGGGCATATTCGCATGAGGTTTTTCAGAGAACCTGTTTCCTAGAGTTGAACTTGTGTTAATGTAGATTTGATGCGATATAGTTCGATCTCTAATACTTTATCATCTGATTCTCTCTCAGTTATATGCTTACGCTTGACATGAAGAAGTGTTGCGCATGATGTTCTTGAAGTCGAAGTTTTGGAAGAGTCCTTATATTTTCAGGAAACTTGTGTCTTCAAGAAGTGTGTAGCTTTAAGAGTATAGGAGTCTTCTTCTGATTGTAGGGAGAATTCTCCCTGGACTCTCTAGAATGTAGAATTAGCTGATCCCACAAATAAAGTGAACTCCTCTATTTATAAAGTTCCATATGGACTTTGTGGGCTTGGGCTTGGTTGGTCTATAGACTTGGCCCTTGGGCCCGACTAACTAGATTTGGACTTTATTTGGCATTTGGATCAAATCAAGTATACTTTTGAGCTAAATGAAGTTTAGCCCGAAAAAATAATATCAAATTAGATTAAATTATTTGATTCAATTCAACGGTCATGATGAATACACGTGGTATCATCAGGATTTTCCAATTAAGGTCTTTAATTTCAATTTGGGACACACTTTTAATTGATCCCAAATTGTATGATTTGCAATTTCGTCATTAATTTGGAAAATGACGTGGTAATTTTTTGATAGGTCTGAAATTTCTCAGCCAATTTGTTAGATCCACGGGAACTATATATTTATATTTTTTCTTTTGAGATTTACATAGATTATATTCTTTAAACTACTATTAGTTTTTTTTTTTAAAAAAAATCTTCAAATAAATATAAATATGTATGAAGATTTTGTTCAATGATAGTTTTTTTTTTTAAATTAAGATTTAATTATTTAATCATTTAATATATATATTTTTTAAGCGTCGTTTTTATCTCTACTTTAAGTACAACTGTGTTGATTTTGTCCCATTATCACAAGAGGTGTTGATTGGGCTGCAAACCCATCAACAATTCTTTATGCAAGGGATTTTTTGAAGAGGCAATTGATTGATAATTTGGTCACTGAATTAACATTCTCGAAACAGATCTAGACTTAAAAGGTATATAATGTTTCTTTTTATTATCTAAATTGATGTCAATTGGAATGAAAGATGAACTAGAGGGTTTAAAGAATTGATATTTTTATGGAAAAGTTTTGATAGAGTACATGACATGGGACGTTGTGGAGGATGATGATGATAATTGATGTAGTCCACAATTAATGTAAGGACAATTCATATAACGAAGTCTTTATGAAGTATTTGCGTGGTTCAGTTTATGGTCTTTTAATACATAGTATTTGCATTATTGGAATGACTCAATTTTGTGAAAGTTTTAGCTCTTAACTACAATATAGTATTGATAAAAGAAGATGGAGATTCTAGCTTCTACAAGGTATTTGCATGACTTAGCTTAATGAAGATTTAAGTTGCTTTTAATGTGTGTCAAAATATGGATTTTAATTGTTTACAAGTAGAAGATATTTCTAGGGCTTAGTATGAAATAATTTAGGAGTTGGTGGATAGAAGCTACTTGATAGCTATTTTGGATATAAGATATTTGCTTATTCTGTGTTAATTTTGAGTTATTAATTATAGTAAGATATTCTTGATGATTAATAATGTTATTTCGTGGGTGAAAATTAAAGGTCTATTTTTTCTTGTTTTCAACTATTAATTCTTAATTACGTCTTTTTAGATTATTTATCTCCACCTTAGTTTTGTTTGTGCATCTTATATATTATTATTTTTAGAATTAAGGTTGGGTAGTTAAATTTATTAGATTTTGTTTTAGACAATTAGTTTTTTTTTTTTAAAAAAAAAAAATAGCATAATTGTAGGGATTATGTTGTGGGGGCATTTTTGTCCATTATTAAAATTTAAATAGTATTAAAATTAGCATTGGGTCATTTTTTACAATGACAAAAATGTTTGGTCATTTTTCAAAAATATCATCCCATTTTAGCAATTTGTCCAATTGTTCCAAAACATCATCCCATTTCATGTACAAATGCACATGTTCATTACTAGTCCATATAAAAGATTAGGCGTTTTTTGAAAAATTGGAAATTATGTAAAAGACAAAATACCTAGAATTTATAGAAAAAAGAGTATATATATCATATTCTATCAAGTATTACCCTAGTATCTAATAAATTATAAAGAAGATTATAATAAATAACAAAATACTTAGAATATTATAACTATCCAATGTCAAATTCTTGAACAAATCGGCCATATATTTTTGACAATTTCGTGATAAAAAGAAATTGAGGGATAGAAAGATTGAACCATAAAATTCAATCATAATAAATAAAAAGGTAATAAAAATTCTAATATAAATGTATTAAATTTTTATCCATATATCAATATTTCCAATTTTCATGAATTCACTATATAAAGAGTGAATCTACATTATAACATATCGTATAAAAAAGTATACAAAATATAAAAATAACTAACAAATTTTTAACTTTGACGGTGATATTTTAAACATTTCCGTCAATATCGTTAGCTAAAAACGAAATATCGCATATCGTACTGAGAAGAACGATATATTCCAGCCGCGTGGGATAACGGCGTGTGTTTTTCACATGGGATTTGTTCAATACATGTGAGAAATGAAAGCACGATATACACGTGGCAATTTGACTGCCGTAAGATCGTTTGTCAATAAACGGTTGGTGATGTGCTCCTTTGCACTCGGTCGGTGATGAACTTCACAGTTCAAATTCAATTAAAAAGTCAAAGCTTAAATAGCTGCTTTTTTCTGGAGTCAATAGAAAAGAACAGCTCCTAGTCCCGTCCATTATCTCCTTAATTCTTTAAGTTTGATTTCTTTTTTTCTAAAAGTTTAAAATTCATAAAGATAAATTTCAATGCGATAGTAATTACTTTAAGGTAAATTACAAAAACTATCATTAAAGTATGGTAGTTCTAATAATTGCATCCTTAAATTTTTAATTATAAAAAATAAATCCTCGAACTTTTAAAAGTGTAAAAATTGATCCTCTAAATTTGAGATTGTAAAAATTAAATTCTCAAAATTTGATAAAAGTAAAAATCAAACCCTCAAATAGTTCCAAATATGAAAATTAAATCATTTACTCAATTTCTCTCTTATACTTCTTCTCTCTCTCATTTTTCTCTCTCCTCCTCCTTCTCTATCTACCTTCCACTTCTTTTTCCCTTTGATCATTCCGTTCGCTTTGATCACTCAACCCAACCATTCATGCTCCAAACCTAATCATTTGAACATTGAATTGAAGTTATGTGCTATTTGTGTCGATATGGATTTGCTGCGAAATGGCCTTTTCTAGTTTTTGTGTGCAAGCATTTGAATGTTGAGGAAAAATTAAGATGATGATGGATTTCTGGTCTTAGTGTGCCTAAGTTTTGTGCTTTTTTAGGGGATGTGGATTTATTGTCGAAATGAAATTTCTGGTTTTGATGTGTAAATGTTTCAAGTCTCCCAAACTCTAAGAGTTTTTCGTACGAATGACCTATTCTCTAGTCCCTTTAAATTTCGTGATTCGCCCCCTCCCCCTCCCAAACTTTTGATATATAATCTTCTGCTTACGTCATAGGACATTTCCAGACTTAACACTCATATCGCGATTGAGATGTACTGCCCAACCCCTCGATTTTTCCAAGACCCTAACTCGATTTTAGAACAAAAATGTGATATCTCGTTAAACGTTATACGCTATTTCCATTCAACATTAGAACGTGGTAGGGAACCCAAACCCAACCCAATATTTTCTTGAAAGCCCTAACTTGGATCGCAATGAATATAAATTAAAAAGTTACAATTGGTTCCAAATTACAGCGCGACAAGGATGAATCTTCCAGCACGACGGGAGCTTAACTCTAACGAAATTCCATGGCCTAGCCTGATGGCACATTTTTACACTTTTTTGCTCTTAGCATCTCCTCGAGTCAGGGAACCCAAGCCCAACCCGACTGATTTTACAAAAGCACTGATCTGATTTTTGGAATACGAACGTGATGAATAAATTAAAAGTGTTCAAAATTCAATTCAACATCTTCTAATTTTGACCGTTATGGACTCGTTGTTCTCTGAAGCTTCTTCTTATTCTCTCTAGTCTTCTCAGTCGTTCTTATGTCCGGAAGTAGGTTACTCATAAATCCGTCTTTCAATTTCTCTATTGTTTTTATGGTCAAAATTTTCAATAGGGAAAATTTGTTTGGAAGAACTACGTGGTGCAAAATCATGATTCATCATGTCATATTACATTTGTTTGTAAGAACTTAGTGTTGGAATGAACCAGCCTGCAGCAGAAGCGACCAGGATCCATAAGCACTTTAATTCATTAATTTTGGCAGAAATGAAAGCATGCTATAACAGAAATAAATGGGTTTCATGATATACCTTTGTAGAACTTCCTCAAAGCTTGAATTCTAGCTATAAATCTCCTCTGAATCTTGTTGTAGACCACCCCAAGATCTCCCTTACTATCCTCTTAGTGCTCTAGATTGTGTTGTGGGACTCAAAATAAGCCTTAATTAAGAAAATTTGGAGATGAGCTCACAGCAGCAACCCAATGGAAGAACAAATTCTTCTCACGAATTTTTCAGAAAAACTCTACTGATTGCATTGCCTCAAAATCACTCAAATCTCTTCAATATATTACAGACGATCATGTAAAAAGAATAGCTGCATGAGATGCAGCTCATGCTTGGAGTAAATGAAGACTTTAATCGTGGGTTTAGTGTGAGCAAGTTGAAGAAGTAATAGAAAATGCCTATTTTCCATTTTTATGTTTTTCCTTCCTTTTCAATTTCTCATAAATTGATTTCATAAGTCAATTTTATTTTATAAAATTAAAAATATTATTATTTTTACAAAATTAATTTCATAAATTAATAAATAATTATCTAAACAATTTAAACAATTTTAATTAATTCAATATCAAATATTAAATTAATTTTACACAATTCCATCTTCAAATATTTAAATCATATTTAAATATTAGTTCTCCAATTTCGTCTAATTTTAATTTGAACGTTTTAAATTAACTTATCACGTTATTCTAAAGCTAATCCATTTACGAGCTAATAGGGGACCATGTGGACCTACAGATCATGGGCTCTAACAATCCGAGATTAATCGGCTAAGCTCATTAGACCAAACTAACCCCCATTCGTTAACTAATGAGTGATTCTACTAAAGCCCATAGTTGAACTCCCCTCACTGTAGTTATGTTATGTCCACTCGATATAACCATGATTAGTAAGTTAACACTTTACAGATTGTTCGTAATAATGGCTGGGTCGAATCTTTGTTTTACCCTCGAAATTACCTCTTGTTCCTTAAGTCCCACTGATCCTCTAATGAATAATTGATTTGAGATCCAATCAACAAATCGAATCCCTCTCAGGCCAATGAGAGGGTGAGGCCTCTTGTTCAAGACTCAGAATCAGCACTTAAAGGGAACAACCTCTCTACTAACCCTAATCGGGTAGGAGTGAATTCCGTTTTGCACCCTATGTCCCTAGCTATCTATCCGGTCTTATCCCCGAAATGGGAGGCTTATTGAGTAGAGATGTTGGTCTACTCTCACCATTTGCAAATCAAAGGATAATCCTGAATAAACAGAAGTTCATAGTTAGCTCAGGATTAAGGTCAAGTTACCTAGGTCATCGTTTTGAAATAGTCAGTCTTAAATAGTAAACAAGGTTATAAAGTAAGAGTGACTAGTTTTGTGGTCCAATCTTATACAAAATTTATTTGCACAGGACGCCCCCACCCCTCATATCATAACATGCATGAATTAGGATCACTTCATATTGTAGCAGTTTACAACTCTTTGTAACAACTACAAAGGAGGCCGCATCCAATAGTGTTAACAAAATAAGGCACCCAACCTTATTCATATACTATAGATCATTTTTTACTATTTACTCGAACCTGACTTGTATGTCTCCACATAAAGTTCAAGTACTCATGTAATAGTCAAGGAACTTTTAGGTTTATTGGATTTCTAAAAAACAATATATTCAATAACATGTTATTGAATTTTCAGAATAAGTTCTATTGTTTACAAACCACGAGTTTTAGGATATAAAACCCAACAAACTCCCACTTGGACTAAAACTCCAATGGTAACTTATATATCCGATATATAAGACTGAGTTTCTAAGTTTTATAGAGAAATACAATAAACTAGGGTATCCCATACCCATGGTTTACTATTCGGTATCCCATACCCGATATTTCTTCTACTTGCCCTAGGTTATTTAACCTGGTATTTCTAGTTTTACTAGGTGATTCTCAAACACTTTAGCCGAGAGAATCATTATAAACAAGTTAGTATACTATAGGCTTTTTAATTAAACTATATGGGGAATTCGTCTAATTCTCAATATGACCAGGAAACACACTCTCCTCCCACTACATTGAGGTACTCTCAACTCATTGATTAAGATGCGTCTGACCTATCTTAACAACTCTTGTTAACAGTAAGATCTAGAAATATTTTAAACTTATTATACTTTGATTTAGCCGTTTTAAATATCTGAATATTTGCAAATGACTTTTAATAATTTGATTCTTAACAGGAGTTTCTATGAGATAGAACAAACATATTTTCTGAAAAATGAACATTTCATCCAAAACAAAAAATATGTACATAATGTTCACTACATGATCACAAAAGCAGGTAATATCATCATCAGCTGCAACTTCTCCCACTGGTCAAGCTGAGTAAGCGATCTTCAGGAACTAAGTTACCTGTTTAGCTTTCTCTGCTTTCTTCTCGGCAACGTATTTAGGGAAATTTCTCTTCCAGTACCCTTCTTCGTTGCAGTTGAAACATTTCCCTTTGCCTACAGCGGTTTTCTTGCTTTTCTTGCTAGCAGGTTTCTTTTTCCCTTTCCCTTTATCCATCTTCGCAGGTTACTCTGTGAAGATGAGGCAACATCAGGCTTAGAGGGCGTTCCTCTCTTCTTAGCAAAAGCAACATTTACTTCTGATTCCATACCCTTAGTTTTTAACATAGTATGGAAAACCTGTAACTCATTCAACAGAGTAGTCAAATTGTATTCAATTTTATTCATTAATGCATTCATACAGAATTGCAGAAAACTCTTCGGAAGAGATTTTAGAATAAAACCAACTTGACTTCTCTCATCCATCATAGTTCCATTTACCTCTGCCACATTAAAGTGGACCATCATGTCCAGGACATGTTCACGAATTGAGGTCCCCTCTTTCATGCGGCTGTTATAAACGTATTTGATAGCATCATGCCTCAGGGTGAAGGACGGTTATCCAAACATCCCTCTCAGAGATTCCATAATCTCTTTGGCAGTATTCATATCCTCGTGTTTCTTTGCCAAAACGTCAGATAAGCTAGCAAGGATATAAGCATGAGCTTTATCATTCGCCCTAATCCATCTATCAAATGCTTCCCGAACAGTTTGGTTGGAATCGGAGCTTGGAATGGGAGGACATTCCTCAATTAAGACAAATCAAAAGTCGTCTATCACAAGTATGGTGTTCAAATTTGATTTCCATGTCACATAGTTATCCCTGATCAGTTTGTCCGATGCCAACAATTGTATTATTGAACTCGTCATTCTGAAATTATAAACAAATTCTATAAGTAAATTGCTTTTAAATCCAATCAAGTTTTAGTAAAGTAATGTACCCATAATCATTATTTCTGTAATGATACTTAAGTGATTTAAAATAATTGCTACTGAGGGGCAGTCAAGAATTCCTTCACAGAAGCAAGACAATTCTTGACCAAATACTATCTCCAGAATAACTCATATTCCGATAGTCATTTAGTTATCATTTTTGGTCAATATCTTTACTAACACTTAGAAATTCTTGTAAGTGTAGACCCACCATTTTCAGATCTTACCGAATGGTATGAATATGTCCCCAAAATAAAAGACAATATCCAAGACGGAACTATAAGACCCTATTCATTTTATTGAAGCCTGGGTTGTAACGAATCCTATGTTACAAGCCTCCGTGGGAATCATCGCAATTAACGACTAGCTAGTGCCGCCTAAAAATGACAGCAGGCACAACATAAAAATCTCACGGTTCAAACTAATGGAGAAGACCGTAAGACAATGTTGACACATTTCCTTCACCCTACTTACTATGAACTACTTCCCCCATTCACCTTGTTATTGACCCATGCAAACAATTTTCGAATAGAGCAGTCGAGGTAAAATCGACACGAAGCCAAGCATGGACCTCACGATGTGAACTCTTGAGGACATGAGAGCCAATAACTTTTAATATTCCACTGAAGTGTTCTAAATGTTTAGGTAAATTTGTACTTAGGTTCTTTTCGACTAATAAAAATAACCCTAAGTCTAGGTGGTTTATCCAAGTATAACACTTATAAATGGATTTTAACCTACGATGTCTAGGTGATAAACCGTTTTTATTATCTCACACCGCTCACGTATGCTTATAAAACCCGTTACCAACACTTAATAATTCGGCCATAATCCCTAGGTAAGAGGTTTTCCATAGACCATCAACTTAAGTACCCCTAGCCTTCAATAGAATTATATACCGGTTGAGTTTGTAACCCTAGTTTTACAAGTTTAACGACTTATTTTAACCATTAAAACGAGTGGTTAACCTAAGTGAGCATAACTGTTCTTTGTTATGGATTTTAAACATCTAACCCAATTTTATAACAGCTTACAAAATTTTAGACATGCTAAACATCCACAACATACAATGAAGGCATTTATATCTAATATAACTATTATATTAAATAAAAGAAACCCTAACATGCATACTATATATTATAACATTTTATAACATACTTTCAATGCATGTAACATGCTTCCTACGGTGGGATTTTAAGTCTACATGACATATTGTATGCACATACAAGATTTAATTATAACATACATCCAATGCATAAATAAATAAACACTAACTGATATGGTTTTAGTTTTGGCAAAAACAAGCAAACAAAAACCTAATTATCACAAAACTGCTTTTGAACCGCTTTCGAACCACTCGAACCGCTCCAAAACGAACTCAAATAGCTTGAATTGGACCAGCCAAAAACCATTTGAGGCTGAATCAGACCTGACCACAAGAGAACTAGTCAAACCGGCTGCTCTCGCTTCATGCTCAACATCTCGTTAAGGCACATCGTTTAGCATTGACGACTATTGTCATGCGTTTTCCTGATCGTTTAATGTTTGCCTGATCGTGTAGCACCAACGCATAGTGCCTGACCGAGCTACACGATCATGTAGTGTCTTCCTTCTATCGCATAGTGTCATCGTTTAATGTTGGACAATGCTACACGATCGCTTAGTGTTTAACATTATCGTACAGCTCCATCATCTAACACCAGACAAATACTACATGATCGCTGAGCACCATTGTCTAACGCCTAAAGTTGATTATTTAGTGCACGAAAAGGTAAACAATCGTGTAGTGCTATCGCATAGCTCTTAGACCCATCGCTTAGCTGCCGCATAGAGGTAAACGATTGTGTGACACTATTGCATAGCATCTCAATGCATCATTTAGCTCCCACTCGAAGCTACACGATCGTGTAGCGCCATCGTATAGCAATACAATGCATCGTTTAGCTCCCGCATGTGCACGATCGTCTAACGCATAACACTTCAATGATCAACGCCCAAAGCTACATGATCGTCTAGCTTTTCTTCACATCGCCTAACGCATGAAGCTAAACGATCGTCTAGCTACTGAAGCTCAACGACGACATGAACAGAGGTTGATAAATTAGAATCTGCAACGCGGCCTCTTCACTTGTTTCTTTGATTACAATTTAATTTCAACTCTAATGACTCTAAATAAATTACAGACTCTTAGGAACACATAAAATCTCATCAAGTAAGAGCCAGCTACAAATTTAATTGAGAAATCAAAGAGAAATTAAAAGCCAAAACTCAAACAACCATATCAGTACAACAATTTCATATAACTCATATAAAACACCCACCACACCAAAATTAAACCAAATTGAATGTTATATGATGCTCTGATATCAGTTGTTGGAATGAACCAGCACGCAGCAGAAGCGACAAGAATCCATAAGCACTCTAATTCATTAATTTTAGCAAAAATGATAGCATGCTATAACAGAAATAAATGGGTTTCATTACATACCTTTGTGAAACTTCCTCAAAGCTTAAATTCCAGCTGCAAATCTCCTCTGAATCTTGTTGTAGACCACCCCAAGATCTTTTCTACTATCTTATTGGTGCTTTAGATTGAGTTGTGGGACTCTAAATAAGCCTGAATTAAGGGAATTTGGAGATGAGCTCACAGTAGCAACCCAACGGAAGAATAACTTCATCTCACGATTTTTTCAGAAAAACTCTACAGATTGCATTACCTCAAAATCACTCAAATCTCTTCAATATATTGCAGACGATCATGCAAAAAGAATGGCTGCATGAGATGTAGCTCATGCTTGGAGTAAATGAAGACTTTGATCGTGGGTTTAGTGTGAGCAAGTTAAAGAAGTAATGGAAAATGCCTATTTTCCATTTTTGTGTTTTTTTCTTCTTTTTTAATTTCTCATAAATTAATTTCATAAATCAATTTTATTTTATAAAATTAAAAAAATTATTATTTTTACAAAATTAATTTCATAAATTAATTTTCTTAAAAAAATTAATAAATAATTATTTAAACAATTTTAATAATTTTAATTAATTTAATATCAAATATTAACTTAATTTTACACAATTCCATCTTCAAATATTTAAATCATATTTAAATATTAATTCTCCAATTTCATCTAATTCTAATTTGAACGTTTCAAATTAACTTATCACACTATTCTAGAGCTAATCCATTTATGAGCTAGTAGGGGGACCTTGCGGACCTACAGATCATAGGCTCCAACGATTCGAGATTAATCGGCTAAACTCATTAGATCGAACTAACCCCCATTCGTTAACTAATGGGTGATTCCACTAAAGCCCATAGTTGAACTCTCCTCACTGTAGATATATTATGTCCACTTGATATAACCATGATTAGTAAGTTAACCCTTCATAGATTGTTTGTAATAACGGCTGGGTCGAATCTGTATTTTACCTCCAAAATACCTCTTGTTCCTTAAGTCCCACTAATCTCCTAATGAACAATTGATTTGTGATCCAATCAATAAATCGAATCCCTTTCAGGCCAATGAGAGGGTGAG
Source organism: Benincasa hispida (assembly GCF_027475165.1). Taxonomy (NCBI): domain Eukaryota; kingdom Viridiplantae; phylum Streptophyta; class Magnoliopsida; order Cucurbitales; family Cucurbitaceae; genus Benincasa; species Benincasa hispida. The sequence goes on along the minus strand of NC_143489.1, from coordinate 45,963,476 downwards.
GCCTCTTGTTCAAGATCTAGAATCAACACTTAAAGGGAACAACCTCTCTACTAACCCTAATCGGGTAGGAGTGAATTTCTGTGAAACCCAGAGTTCCATTTTCCTTACTTAAGCAGGTGTTAAAAGGAGTTAACTAAGTGAAGGTTAAATCCTATGTTGAAGAGAAGGAAATTTCTAAGTGTCGAATAGATTTTCCTTGAGTAGTTTTGAGTTAAGCTTTAATTGATGAAATTTGGCTAAGTGTAAGATCAAAAGAACCCATGCGTTAAGAGTTAGGAGACATTAACGCATAAGTTGAAAAGGCAACAATGCGTTTGTGAGGTTGGACGCATGACTGGCCGAAATATTGGCAAGAGGCATTGCCAAGAGTAACCATGCATTGGAAGCCAAGGAGAAAAATAACTAAGTGTTGGACTATGCGTTGATATGGTGCCATGCGTTGGCCATGAAGTATTAAGAGGTTACTTGGGCATGGAGAGAGGCTGAAGTATGGCCAAGAACAACGCATGTAGCGGCCAAATGTTTTGAGAGGTTAGAAAATGCATGCGACAGCCTCAAGTTGCGCATCCAAGGGCGCTGGACGTTGGATGCGATGGATAGAGGCAGGCACGATGGACACGATGGATGCGACAATATACGGCCAATGGTTTGCGACCGAAGGGTTGCATTGGTAGCATGCGACAATGGATGGCATGCGGTGATGGGGGTATGCGTCGATGGTATACGATAGCACTATGCGTTGGTGTTACACGGTGATGCTATGCATTGAAGCTATGCGGCAACGCTATGAGTTGATGACATGTGATAGTTCTATGCATTGATGACATGGGACGGTGCTATGCGTTGTACGGCCGAAGGCATGCGGTACAAGGGCATGGGGTGATGCGAGGGCATGCGGTGCAAGGGTATGCGGTGATGTGAGGGCATGTGGTGCAAGGGTATGCGGTGATACAAGGGCATGCAGTGATGCGAGGGCATGCGATGATGCGGCCTATGGTATACCACCGAAAGGGATACGGCCGATGGTATGCGTTTATGCAGCCGAAGAAATGCATTGATAGTATGTGATGGAGGCATGCGGCCGAAGGAATGCAATGAAAGTATGCGGCCGAAGGAATGTGTTGGTAGTATGCGATGGAGGCATGCAGCGATGGATGTGATGGACGCGATGGACGCGGCAGTGCTATGCGATGGTAAGCTGCGATGGATGCGATGGACATGATGGATGTGGCAGTACTACACTATGCGTTAGTGATGTGCTATGCGTTGGTGATGTACTATGCATTGGTGATGTACTATGCGTTGGTGAAGTGCTATGCGTTGGTGATGTACTATGAATTGGTGATGTACTATGCGTTGGTGATTTGCTATGCGTTGGTGATGTGCTATGCATTGGACATGTGCTATGCGTTGAACATCCAAGGGTTTGTGGGCGCATAGGACAAGCTAGTAGTATGCGTTGAAGAAGTGTTGGTCATTATCCTAGTTGAGCACATAAATCAAAGGTAAGCCATGCATATGCGGCCAAAGATGAGCTTGCGAGCATCTAACATCCGTAACTTAGTTGCATTGATCAGATGCACAAGGTAAGAGTGAATTGACGCATGCGCCGGTTAATGGTGTCCGGACATGGGTAGGCAATTGGATGGGCACATTTATGGTAGGATGAACGCATAGGAAGGATGAACGCATATGAGGGACGTCATCTGGACATATGGCTTGTTGGGAAGAAATCTTAAGCCTTAAGAAAATGAAGTGGATGCATAAGAAGACATGCAAAGTTGAGAGCTATGCATTGGTAAAATGGGAGCAAGACACCTTAGGTTGCGTTGATGCAAGATTGCGTTGATGGTGTAAGGAAGAGACACTTGGACATGCGACCAAGTAAGAGGTGTCGGCCTTAGAGCAATCTTAGATGCCTATAAATAGGGCCAAGGACTTTATATGGGAACTCAAATTCTCTTCAAAGGACATAAAGAAGAGTGTATTGGGAGAAGACTATGTGTTGGTAGCAAGACCATGCGTTGGTCAAGAGGTTCCAAGAGGGGAGATGCTATCGGACAGAAAGGATAGGAAGTAGCATCAATTTGAGACGAGAAGTTCTCCCAGAATACTCATGCGTTTGGAGTGATTTCAAAGACATCTAAAAGCTAGAAGATTCTAGTTTTCAGGGTAGGGCTTTCGGAGAATAAGCTCCAAGGAATTGTGCGAGAGAATGAGGAAAATATAGAAGGGTCAAACTGTCGGGTAAGCTTGGGCCAGTCTCGATGTTTTTAAGATTATGGCCAAACCACGAAGATTTATGAGCTAATATTTTGAGATAAGCTTATGGAGACATTTTAGAGCATATTTGTGGAAGGAAGTAACTCGAGATAAAGCCTAGAACTATGAGTAGTCTGAGCTTTAATTTGAATCTGGAATTTAGGGTTCAAAAGAGGAGCCTGGGAAGATCAAGGAACTTCTAGAGAGAAAGGTTCTTAAACCATCAAGGTGAGTGGTTATTGTGTGTTGTATTGTTGATATAATTTCTATATATAGGTAAATATATATAGGGGATAATTTTAAATTGGCATGATCAGGGATATATGTTTATCTGATTACTATGCTTGTTAAGATATTGCTTGTATGTTTGTTTTGGAAACTGAAATTGTACCCGCGATGTATAGTTAGCATGCTTGAAAAGGTACTTGGCGGGAAAATATAGTCGGCTTCGGTCGGCGGGAAATGATAGTCGGTGATGACCGGCAAGAAATATAGTCAAGTTACCTAAGCATAGCTAGCGGGAAAATAGTCGATGTGTACATTGGTGGGATAATAAGGTATAGGAAAAGTTTCCACAGAAATTGTTGATACATTGCTTTAATATACGTGTGAAAGTTCTGGGGAAAAATGTATGATCATGCCAGGAATAACCAACGGTAAAGCTGGGGATGTTTACTTTAGGTGATGACCAGCGGTCAAGCTGGGGTTGTTTGTTTTAACCATCAGTTGAGTTGGGGATAATCCAGCGGTCTAGCTGGAGAAATAATTGTGAACTTGTGGTAATGTTCTTGTTGACTATGCATTGATTTCCAAAAGTATATTTCTGTAGTCAAAATTATTTGTTATCTAAAGGCACCACTCACTAGGCTTTATAGCTCATGCTTTCCAAATGTTTTTCTTCCCCCCTCCCTCACCCCCCTTCCCGGTAGCGGAAGGTGAGGAGTTCCAGGGTGCTGCTAAGGTTAAGGTCTGTCACAAGCCACAATTACACTTCTAGAGGGTTTTAAAGAGCTGTTGATTGTAAACTTTGTTATTAAGTCGAGTTGTATAAACGTTTCATTGTTATAATAGAAAATGGGCCTACCTAATCAGCCGTTGTTTGCCTCTTTGACTTAATCAGTTGATTGTTGAATTTTTTTTCATTGGTATCAGAGTTATTTCCGCAAGAGTTATTAGGCAGTAAGTGTCAACAAAAGGGTCGATAACTGCTGCAGTCACATCCTTTCCTAGGCTCAAAGAGTAGTCTGGGGCGGGGTGTGACAATTTTATCTTGCACCCTATGTCCCTAGCTATCTATTCGGTCTTATCCCCAAAATGGGAGGCTTATTGAGTAGAGACGTTGGTCTACTCTCACCGTTTGCAAATCAAAGGATAATCCCAAACAAACAGGAGTTCATAGTTAGCTTAGGATTAAGGTCAAGTTACCTAGGTCATCGCTTTGAAATATTTAGTCTTAAATAGTAAACAACGTTATAAAGTAAGAGTGACTAGTTTCGTGGTCCGATCTTGTACAAAACTCATTTGTACAAGACGCCCCCACTCCTTATGTCATAACATGCACGAATTAGGATCACTTCATACGTAGTAGTTTACAACTCTTTATAACAACTACAGAGTAGGCCGCATCCAATAGCGTTACCAGAATAAGGCACCCCATCTTATACATATACTATAGATCATTTTTTACTATTTACTCGAACCTGATCCACTTGTATGTCCCTACATAAAGTTCAAGTTAGTCAAGGGACTTTTAGGTTTATTGGATTTCTAAAAAACAATATATTCAATAACATCTTATTGAATTTTCAGAAGAAGTTCTATTGTTTACAAACCACGAATTTTAGGACATAAAACCCAACACTCGAGGCTCGGCGGGAAGGGGTGGCAATATACTAATATCTAGTCTAGGGGGCACAACAGTTTAATTTAGGTACAAATTGAAACTTGATTAAGGTTCTCTCATTCTCACGTATAGATCTGTTTGTTGGGATGAAATGTAGGTAGTGCATGGCATGACATTGAAATATAAGGAAGAGATCACTTCCCTGCGTAGAGTATGAATCTACCGCACATTAGGCATGCTAAAAAAGTGTTGAAGGAGAAGCTTCCTTGTCACAATTGAGCATGGAAGCACCATCTTCAGACATTTGGTTGAAATATACATGGTGTTCAATATAAAGGGATTGAATCCTTATGCGGAAGCGTCTTATCGCATTTGTCTTTGAATTAGAATAAAGAATTCTGATCGAGACTGAAAGGACGTCGTAAACCTTTCGATCCAAATCAAATAAAAATTTATAATCTCACAAACCGAAAGCACAAGTGGTAAGTTCAGGTCAAACCACAGGTAAGCACAAAGATTAGTTCTTCAAAGTCCTTTTTTAGTTAAAGTGGTAAATCGGGGGAGGAGGGTTGGTGTGGATTGTGTTCAGAGCTAAGTAGGTGTCGTTAGTTCTACCTAACTCGAAACAAACAATATTTGTAAAGCTCGAACAAAAACCTAACTAACTCGTAGTTAAAGTGGAAGTAAGAGGTTGATCCACAAGGAAATGTTATTTAATCTTTTCTTTAACCAAGCTTAACTATAAAAGCTATAAAATGGGATTTTTTTCTATTAAGACAAGAAACATGCAAAAAATCAAAAGATAAATTTAATCCAAGTTAGACGTTCATTGCAATTCTCATCATTGAATTCAATAAATTTAATTCACAATCGGATTAAGCACGCAACTACTTACTTAACGAGATTAAACTAGTCTCTACAAAGGCAAACAACTAGCAATAACCTAGTCAAGAAAGTGTCCTAAAATCAACTATTAAGGTAGGATAGCCCTAACCCTAATCTATCTACATGCTACTACCTCTATTAGGTTTGATAGCAGCCATATAGAAGAGAAAACACATGCATTAATTTCTAGGATTCATTTGCGTCGATTAATTGTTAAGATAGCTTACTCAATTAACCGAATTTTCCCCAAATCTAGTAATTATTATGTCCTAGGATAGCCATTCAACACACAATTACTATTGCATCTTGGAGATTTTGGCTAGACATTCTATCGAACACATTAAAAGCAACGTATTCAATCATGAGTGCATGTGACAAAATCAAGCATCTAGGCTAAACATGCTAAAGATATAGATCATTCAACATGCACCAAGAATTAAAATCGGATTCAAGAATGCCCAAATTCATATTGCTAATGATAAAGAAAAGTAGAAAACTCAAAAGAATTTGCAAGAACTTTCAAAATAGAAACAAGATTGAATTACTAAATCCATAGACAAATTCATGAAGAATTGCAAGTTATTGATTACAATCCAAAAAGAAATTAAAATCTAACACCCTAGGTACGAAACAAAATTACCATAGAGACTAATTGATATAGAGAGAAATTCTAGCCTCTATGGAAATCGTGCTTCCTTTCTTTAGCAAAAATGAAAGAAAACTATTTATACTTGCAGACATAGCGTTGCGGCGCCAAGGTCAGCGTTGCAATGCTAAATCATAAAAAAGTCAAGAAGCGTCGAGCTAAAGTTGCAATGTTGCCCTAATGCTTGGTTGAGCAAGGCGCGCAGGATGAATCACGTCAAAATCTGGAGCGTTGCAGTACTATAAGGAGCGTTGCAATGCATCGAGTTTTGCAACAAAAGCAAGCATTTTTTCTTCAAGCATTTCTCGATGCTTTTCCTAGGGTCGTGATGCTAAAACTTGATGGTGAAACTCGATACTCGATGCACGATGGACTTTACTCGATACTTGATACTCGATGGCATTTACTCGATGGCCTTTTTGGTAATTACTCGATGGTACTTGATGCTCGATTATACTCGATAGTATTTTGGTAATTACTCGATGCATTACTAGATGAAAAAACAATAAGAAGAAACTCGATAGTACTCGATGGGGCTTGATTACTCGATGGTTAATTATACTTGATTATAAAATTATCATTTAAAGCAAATAATCAATACTATTTTGGGGGAATTAATATAGAAAATATACATCCTTTAAAGGCCTAACGGAACACCACCAACTTAACTCTTGGTTGTCTCAATCAAGTTTAAACTAGAAATATGCATACATTCATGCAAAACCATGAATATCAAATGTGCATTCATTCAGAGAAGTCATTCAAAAATGTTAATATGTTCATGTGGTTTACTAAAAAATTTGATTAATATCTCTCTTTTCAACAATTAAGCAATACAAATGGGCATTTAAACCCTTAAAATTTTTCTAACAAAGAATTGAAGTCTATTTTTGAAAAGAAAATGTCTTTTTCTTGTAAAGCCATAAAAGAAAAGACTACTCAGTTTTTGTTTATTTAAAGGCTAAAACTAGTAAAAAGGCTATATCCAACTCTTAATTCCTCTTCTCCCTACACTGACTCAATTATCGATCTAAAGTATACCTATCTTGCAAAAACAGAGAGACAATTCTAGGACAAAAGTGCCTTTTTAAACTCACGCACACAAAATGTAAATGACATTTCTTTTACCTAGAGGGATAGCTTTCACACTCACGTCGCAAGGATCCTATTGCTCTTTTCTCGCAGGCCCTAACTAACATGATAGAGGTAGCTCTTTTCACCTTTATCCATGCACACACACACACGTTAGTGAAGGTTAAGAGAATTAAGCAAAAGCAAGCTTGCTCTTTTTTTTTTGTGCTAGCCATATTTTTCTTTTATAAATATTTTTTTATTACTTAAAACACTAGGCCCTTTTTTATCCTCTTTGTCTAGACTTATCTCTAAAATAAGATGGTTGTTCTTAGACCAAAATTTGTCCTATCAGGGTAACAAGAAAATTAAGTAGATATGACGTTTCTAAGAGTTTTGAGATTCTAAATAAATCTAAAGACTAAGTATTCAATTTTAAATGAAGTTAAAAGGAAAATAAAGCTTCTTTTGAAAAATGAATTTCAAATTTAAAAAATTTTAAGAAGTTTAAAATTTGATTTGTATCATTGCTTGAGAGAATGTGTCATCAAAATTCATTGATAAGAATCAAAAGATTAATAAAAACAAATGATCATGACAAACGAAGTGAATGTTATTCTTGAATGAATGAACATGCTTAGTAATGAATCATGCATTGAAAGCAAAAAATGAGTCATATAAAAAGGAAAAATGATGCCAAATGATGATATTCTGTTTCTTAAGAGAATAAAAAAGAATGCCATAGAAATGTAATAGAGCTTAATCAAGATAAATTTCATCAAGATCATAAAATCCACATAACCTAAGCTCAGGTGCTTAGGGGATTCAGACATGCAAAGATGACGGAGATAATGGAGCAAAAATTTTTGTAAGGCTCATTTTTACGACCCCCCCCCCCTCTAAAGACTAAACATTGTCCTCAATATTTATAAAACTAAGATCCAGGATCTAGAAGCTTGTTTTAATCCATAAATGGATCGATTATGTTAGGATTGGTGTCCTAATTCTCCCGGAGTCTCGTTGTTTTGTAAAGATAGACATTGTTCAATGAAGTGTTATTTAATTCTGGCATTTACTCATATTCAATAAACAAAGCTCCTTAGTTATCTTATGTGAACTTAAGCATGTATATGTGATATACAAGTGGATCATGTCTTAAGTGATAACCTAAATTGGTCTGTAGTATAAGGATTAAGGTGGGATACCTGATCTTGGTGACACTACAGATACGACCCGCTTTGTAGAGGTTTGTAAGTGTTGTAAACTACTACAGATGGTTGATTCGGACCATTCGTGTGGAGCCGTAGAGTGGTGGTGTTCTATACAAAAAGTTTGTATAAGACCTAGACCACGAGATGACTAGACTCTGTATATAACGCCATTGATACTAGAGACTTGCATCTCACCTAAACGACCATAGGTGACACGACCTCAATCCTGAGTGTTTTGTGAACTTCTGCCTTTGAGGGCGGTCCTTTGATTAGTGATGCGTGGAAATTGGAAGTCAATTTTACTCGACAACCAACTTCCCTTGGACGCGGTATGCGATGCATGTTCCTAAAATACGCGTTGATAGTCATGCGTTGGAATGAAAAATGCGTTAATCGAATGTATACGATGACCATGCGTCCTGCCACAAGTTTTCTTACATTCACGCCAAGTATAACATGTACGCAAATTTCTCGGGTAATCCGAGGTCGAACACAGGGGCTTATACTATATGTTTGCGGTGATTGTGCATGCGGCGGTTGAATAAAAGAATGGAGGGGATGTTGCTATGTTAATTCTACTCCTACTCCTATCTATCAGACAACGCAATGAGAATATGCATGAAAGGTAGAGATACGACAAACCTTGACATGAAATAAATGTATGGGAAAGTAGATAAAATGCGGAGATGTTTTCATTGCAACCCTTAAGAGTGACCGCAAGGGCAACCCTAGTCAACGCAAACTAATGCGATCATGCAACACTCATACAATAGTAAACCACCTCTCGGTGCGAATGCTACAGCTTCTAATGCTAGAACACATGCGATGTATGTGCAGGGGTGTCTATAGGGCCTACACATAAGGCTCTAATTCTTGTCTATGCGATGATACACAAACAAGGCGACCACATATCATCATTCATATTCCTAGGGTGCATGCAATGCAGTGTTGACAAATAGAGCTTATCTCTAAGTCCTTATCTCTTGCTTATGCCGATCTAATCTCGCTCTCTCGAGTCTAGATTCTAACCTAGCTCTCTCGAGTCATTAGGTTCTTTCTTTAGACTCTCTCTTGAGTAGCTCTAAAGGGGTGTTGGGCACAACATAAGACAAGACAAACGCATGAACTTGGTTGATGCAAGGTTGTTACTATCCCTAGTGAACAACGCACACATTGCTTAATGCGACCAACCACTTACCCTCCCGGGCAGTTGGTTGTTACTGACTTTACTTATAGACAAGCATTGCGTTAGCCTATAGACAGGCATTACCGCAGCTTTACACTAAGCAAATAAGGTTACTCACGCACTCACGCAACGCATACCTCTCGGTAGGTTGCTACATGCTTCATATCTATAATCCACATGACTAAGTATGTAATACCCAAGCAATCTCACTAAGTGTTGCAATGAAAGTAAAGATGCTAAGCAAAGAAGATGGAGATGGAGTCGAAGGAACAGAGAAATGCATTGTATTAATTTCTTAGATCAAAATGTCATACAATATAATATAGGAAAAGAAAGGAAAAAGAAATGATCGGCTGGAAGCAAAACTTTGCTTCCAGCGGATGCGCGTCAAGGCTGCCGGTGGTGCCATGGATGGGCGGAGGAGCTGACTCTCTCGAGATCTAGCTCTGATTGTCACTCGGAATGGATGAAGGAGGTGAAGAACTCTTAGCGTCTTCTCACGCATTTTGTCTGGATCATAAGGATCCGCCCTAAACGAACCTTAGGCGAAAACCTTGGATTCAACCTTGGGCGAAAACTCTGGATAAAATGAATTTCAACTCATCGGCTTATATTTATAGAGCTTGGATCGCCGACAGCATTAATTGGACTGCTCTAAGTCTGACGTTCGACTTGTCCTTTTTGAACCTCTGCCACTAACGCCGTGGTAGGTGAAATGTCAACCTCAGCTTTGGATTTTCTCGAGGTAGATGCGTTGATGCGTTCATTCCACCTACCTTGTGTTGATCCCATTAGAATGCATTGTCGGTTGCCGCAATCATTCAATGGTCGCATTCTCTTAACACCGCAACTCTACATGATGACCGCAATCGCTTGATGAGCGCAACTCCCATACGATGGACGCATACGGCTGATTACCGCAACATCCATGCGTTGATCGATGCATTTGGCTTGCGATGGAGTGTTTCTTCGCATGCAGTCGTCTTTGCGATGGTCCGGTTTTCGCGTTTGCGTTCATTTTTTGCATTGGCTACAAAAATAGAATATTGAACACATAATTAACGCAAAGTAATGGGTTAGCTGAGATTCGACATGCTGATCGACGTAAACTCTTTTTCTCATGAATTCGTAGCACGATCGATGCAATTTTAGCCTAACAACCTTCATAATTCTAAGTCAAAGGACTAAGATGGCATGCATTTTTGCATGTCATCAATTAGCATGGGTGAGAGTGGCCAGATTGCCAACTCAACATGCCTACCTTTTTGGGGACTTGTCTGATATGGGAGATGGGAACTTAATTCACAATATGGAATTCACTCCTTTCCCGAAGCAGGGATAAGTAGAGAGATTGCTCCCTTAAGGGCTGATTCCGGGGCTTGAACATAGTGACCACAGTTTTTCATTGGAAGAGAAGACTCAGTCATAGTAGGACTATGATTTATGTTCATTAGAGGGATCGGCGGTACTTAAGGAGACAGATGTAACTATAGGGGCATAACAGTTATTGGCCCAGCTATACTTATGAGCGATCTATGAAGGATTGTCGCACTGTTGATTGGTTAAGATGGACACTTAATATATCTGTAATGAGGAGGGTTCAACTATCGGTCTTTAGTGGAGTGCTGGCAGTTAACGGATGGTGGACCCCATGACTAAAGAGTTTAGTCAGTTATTCACGTACCGTTGGAGCTTCGGATCTACAGGTCTATGAGGTCCCCTTGGTAGCTTGGATTCATGTTGAAGTATCAGTTTTTGGTGTTGATTTGAAATGTTCAAATTGACAAGAGGTATTTTCATTATATATGATATAATCGGTATGATGTATAAGATACATCTAGTGGAGGATTGATGTAAATGAGATTTACATTAAGTACCATGGAATAGAAAAAGAACTATGGTTTATATGTTTCATGAGATGAAATATTAAAACAATAGGTTATAAATATAGTATGTTAAGTTGGTTATCATTTATATTTATAATAATATTAATTATTAGATAATTAATACTTTTTCTTTTTAAATAACCAAATGTAGAGGGTGGTTATTGCATCATGGTAACCGTGAGTATAAAGGAAAGTGGTTTCCTATTTTGAAAGAAGAAGTTTTTACAAAAGTTTGAAAAAGAATTTTGAGTTCTCTCTCCAGCGAAAAGAAACTCATGGAAGTCGTCAAGTAATTACAGATTTACTAAATGACGGCTGGACTAGGTAAACGATCGTGCAGGTGCTAGCTAAACGATCGTGTAGTGTTTACTAAATGATCGCATAGCTTTGTTAGACGATCGCTGGCCCAAGGTAAATGATCGTGTAGATAGTCCAAGCTAAATAATCGCATAACTTTTGCTAGATGATCGCATAGTTTTATCTAAACGATTGGGCATCGACCTATACGATAGGTCTCTGACTTCTCCCATTTGCCCAGTCATATACGCAATCGTTGTTTCCTTCCTACGTCTGCCTCACACCAAGTCTGAACAAAGCCCACCCTCTAGATTCTCACACCAAGAATACCAAGGTTGCCTTATTGGTGGTACCAGACTTAACTCGACACCGTCGAGGTTTTCTGGAGGTTGTTCCTGGTGCTTTAGAGGAGTCCGTTCATGGTGTTGTGGAGGAGTTCATGTTGCGGAGGAGATCGTGACCAAGGAGATCTTTGAGGACGAGCGCGAAGAGTTCGTGCTGTGTTCGTACGGTGTTGCGATCGTGTAGATTGAGCACTCGTGGTTGTTGTTGTTCGATCAGAGTGCACATCAGAGCATGGAGACGCTTCTGTCATTGTTAGTACAGTTTTTCCCTCTGTACATTTGATGTTTCATGCTGTAATTTCTCTGTAAATTGTATAACTGCTTGTATTGAAGTTGACTATAAATGTTTGTTGATTCATGATTGTAATTTGGAATAGTCTTGTTCCGCTGCTCACGAAAATCATCGTTTCGATTTTCTTCAATTGGTATCAGAGCCAGGTTCTCTGATATTCCAAATTACAGATCTGAATCGAACGGTTTTTACAGTCGCGGTGGGTTTCTGCATTTGTAGTTAACCGTTTTCTGCATTTGTGGATGAATGTGATGAATGTTTCGGGTTTAAATTGCCTTTTTATTAAAGCTTTCGGTATTACATAATATTAATTTTAAAGGCCCCTGTGTTTTTGGGCGAAATTAACTTAGCAATTGAGTCTGTAATTCGAAAAGTTGAGTTCATCGAGTCGTTCGTGATGAAGCTTCGGCGCATGGTGATGCAGTTCTCAATGAAGAAGAAGATCAAGCGTTGATCAGGTCATGTAGCCTTAGGTAAACGATCGTAGGGATTTTACTAAGCGATCGTTTAGATATTTTATTCTAGATGATCGTGTAGTATTTTCTAATCGATCGTTTAGCTAATTCTAAGCGATGGGGTAAACCGTTTACCATATCGCGTGGCATTGGTTGCGCGATCGCGTAAGCGCTGGGTAGACAATCGTAGTGGGAGCATGTGATGCTCGTCGTTTAGTAGAAGGTGCGCACTAGATGATCGTGTAGTTAGAAAGCTTCATCGCTTAGTTACTACCTATGTGATTGCACGTATGCGATATGGATACGCTAGCTAAGCGATTGCTTAGGCGGTGGTGATTCACGCATCGTAGTCGCTTAGACAATCGCAGAAGGTGGGTGTCGTGCAGAGCGCACTAAGCGATCGTGTACTTTAAGCTTCATCGCTTAGTTAGAGTACATGATCATGTTATAATAACTAAACGATCGTTTGGATTTGTCTAAATGATGGTATAGTAATGCTAAACGATCGTTTAACTCTGGGAGTGTTAGTAAGCGATAGAATGAAGGGTTTGTTTTATCGTGTAGACGATCGCGGGGTGCTTAGTACACGGTGGATGGTTGAAGAAGCGATGCTTTGTCGAGCGGTTCAAGACCAGGTTCGCTTGTTTGAACCGAAGACTCCTTGTCTTTGTAACAGTTAGCTTTCCTTTTGTGTTTAAGGTAATTTTACCCGGTTCATCAATTTTTATTGCTTATACATGTGATGTATGGTGCTTTTATGCCAAAGTGTTTGTCATATAGTTAAAAACCCACCTTAGGTTGTGCAATTACTCATGCATCATGTATTATAAATGTTACAATATTGCAAGAAATTACTTGAAAGCATGCACATGCATCATGAAATATAGGAGTTATATTTTGCATGCATTGAGCATTATCATGCATCATCCTTTTATTATAAGTGTTATAGTCTAAGGGTGAATGGAAGCATGTCTTGCTTGTTTCATTGTGTTTTTTGTATAAGTGTTATATAAAAGAACTAGTAATGAATGGGCAATGCATTGAGCATGAAACTTAGGCTATTTATAGTCGTTATGAATGCCTTGCATGTGTTAGCTTTGCATTGTGGTTGTTTCCGTTTATAAGTGTTATAAAGGAAATTAGACCTAAAAATCGATAATTCAGAGTTTCATGCGGACTTAAGGTGAACTCAAGTTTTTTAAAAGGGTTTTAAAATTAGATTGAGATAGACTTAAGTTCAAGTGGTTCTAAAGAGTTTAATAACCTAGATTAATCTTTTAAAATCGGATTAATAGGATTAAATTGGTTGGAATAAAATATTAAATTTGTTGTAAACCTATCTATAAGGGACCTTTTGTCTAAGGCGGGTTCTGGCTAGGCTGGGGTTCTTAAGTTGACGGAAACGTAACATCCCTACCTTGGAACCTACCTGGATAGGTGAATTAGATAGATTTTCAACAATCATGTGACGATTTGGTCAAAGACTTCGTTAAAGAGTTTAATGGATGATGATCAAAAGTTGTTCAACTATCCAAGGTAAAAGTTACTCTTGGGAAAACCTAAAGTCACTTAGTTAAAATCCTTAGTCGTGCTTTTCCTAAGTAAACTAAACCCTAGGTTATAGATACTCAGTGGGAGGAGGAGGCATATCATATATGTCTATGATTCCATTCATGTTTCTCCCTGTATGTTCACACTGTGAGATTCATGCTTGGCCTCGAGATGCCACAGAATGCATCCCCCTTCGGATGGTGTTTGCATGAGTCAATATCAAGGTGGACGGAGAGAGTGTTTATAATAAGTGTGTAAAGGGTGTGTGCCAACACGTCCTATGGTCTCTATCATTGGTTCACACCGTGAGATCATTCTGTACGCCCTCGTGCGCCTTCGATGCGGCCCTCTTCGGTTGGGTTTTGTGCAGTTGGTCAATATCAAGGTAAACTCCATAAATGGATAGGGTCACTTTAGGTTTTTCCCCAATCGGATTTTTTCTTTCGGATTGGCCTTTTGGGACGGACCTTTAGGGCTTAAAATGGCGGGTCACACTTACGGGAGATTGTTAAGTAAGTTAATGATCTCTTGGCCAAATCAATGATGGCTAGTCGTTATAGGAACAAGAGTTGTCCTAGTATTAATGACTAGTGAGTTCTTCTCAATTCAGAGGAGGGATAATTGACCTCCCTTCTACGGCTTTTGTCCTAAACCTTTAAAACATCATTGCGAAACTAGATGTCACATGGGGTTCATGTTAGTTTTGCTAAAACCTTATTGGATGTTTTTGTTTTACAACGAGTATTTGCTTAAAACCTAACGTAGGTCAATGTGTTTTTATTTTCAACAACTCGTTAGTATTTCCATTTAAAGCTTTTAAAAATGACCGATTTATTACAGTGGAAAGAATCGTGTGAAACAAATTTCGTGGCAAACAACCTCCATCCCACTATTCTCCAAAAGAGGAGACAAGATAGTAAATATGATTTATTGGTCTTGGAGACATGTCTGGTAGAGAATGATGATTTTGCCTGGATCCTTGATTCAGGTGCTACCAATCATGTTAGTTCCTCTTACCAAGGATTTAGTTCCTAGCAAACGTTGCCACAGGGAGAAATGACTCTTCGAGTCGGTAATGGTGAGGTTGTTTCAGTTGTTGCTGTAGGCAGGCTGAAGTTATTTGTTGACAAGAAACGTTATCTGTTACTGGATAATGTTTTTGTAGTTCCTCATATTAAAAGGAACTTAATCTCAGTTTCTTATCTCATTGAACAAGGCTATACCGTCTTCTTTTCCAAGAATAAAGTGTTTATTTTCAAGAATGGAATGGAGATTGGTTATGGTTCAATGGAAAATAACTTATATGTACTAAGGTCGTTAGTCATAAAAGCCTTGTTTAACATTGAAATGTTCAGTACGGCAACAACAACTAAAAGACCAAAGGTTTTTCCAAAGGAAAATGCCCATCTTTGGCATCTAAGGTTAAGTCACATCAACCTCAATAGGATTGAGAAGTCGGTAAAAAGTGGACTTCTAAAGAGTTTAGAAGAAAACTCCTTGCCGATATGTGAATCATGCCTTGAAGGCAAGATGACCAAACGACCTTTTACTGGAAAAGGTTACAGAGCCAAGGAAGCTTTAGAGCTTGTACATTCAGACCTTTGTGGTCCGATGAATGTTAAAGCTCGAGGTGGGTATGAATATTTCATCACTTTCATAAATGATTATTCAAGGTTTGGGTATCTCTTCCTAATGCAACGTAAGTCTGAAGCTCTTGACAAGTTCAAGGAGTATAAGGCTGAAGTTGAAACTTGTTAGGTAAGAAGATAAAAACACTACGATCTGATCATAGTGAAGAGTATATGAACCTCCAATTCTAGAACTATATGATAGAACATGGGATTACGTCCCAACTCTTGGCCCCAGGTACACCTCAGCAAAATGGTGTATCAGAAAGGAAAAACAGACCTTTTGGACATGGTTCGGTCTATGATGAGTTATGCTCATCTTCCAGACTCGTTTGGGTTATGCAATGCAGATTGCATGTTATATCCTGAACAACTTTCCCTCAAAAAGTGTTTTTGAAACACCTATTTAGTTATTAAGAGGTCGTAAAAGTAGTTTACACCACTTCAGGATTTGGGGTTGTCCGGTACATGTGGTAGTGACTAACCCAAAGAATTTGAGACCGCGTTCGAAGGTTTGCCTCTTTGTGGGCTACCCCAAGAAAACGAGAGGAGGATACTTCTATGATCCAAGTGAGAACAAAGTGTTTGTTTCCACTAATGCTATCTTCTTAGAAGAAGATCACATGAGGGATCATAAGCCATGAAGTAAGCTCGTTTTACATGAGATCTCTAGTGAGATTGAGACTGCTGAGGGTTCAACAA
This sequence comes from Benincasa hispida, assembly GCF_027475165.1. NCBI lineage: Eukaryota > Viridiplantae > Streptophyta > Magnoliopsida > Cucurbitales > Cucurbitaceae > Benincasa > Benincasa hispida. Next base: position 45,947,217 of record NC_143489.1, on the reverse strand, counting down.
GAGTTGTTGAACAGGCCGACAGATCAACAAGAGTTTTTGAAGTTGGGATGTCTAGTTAACCAACTCAAGATAAGAGACTACCTCGACGTAGTGGGAGGGTTTTAAACCCACCAGATCGTTACATGGGTTTGACTAAAGCCCAAGTCTATCAGGATTCTCCTGTCCATAGCCACATTTTATGATTATAAAATATGGCAAATAGACGTCAAGACTGCCTTTCTGAATGGTAATCTTGAGGAGACCATCTATATGACTCAACCAGAGGGGTTCATAGTTCCAGATCAAGAGCAAAGAGTTTGGAAGCTTAATAAGTCCATTTATGGGCTGAAACAAGCATCTCAATTTTGGAACATCAGATTTGACACTGCTGTCAAGTCGTTTGGCTTTGACCAGAATGTTGATGAGCCTTGTGTTTACAAGAAGATCATCAACAACTCAGTAGCTTTCCTGGTACTGTATGTGGATGATATCCTACTCATTGGGAATGATGTAGGATATCCCAATGATGTAGGATATCTAACTGACAGTAAGAGTTGGCTAGTTGCCCAATTCCAAATGAAAGATTTGGGTGAGGCACAGTATGTTCTCGGGATCCAAATCATTCGGGATTGCAAGAAAAAATGGTTAGCCCTGTCTCAGGCATCGTAAATTGATCAAATGTTGATCAGGTACAGGATGCAGGATTCCAAGAGGGGTTTGTTACCTTTCAGGCATGGAATCGTATTGTCTAAGGATCAATGTCCTAAGACACCTCAAGAGGTTGAAAAGATGAGATAGATTCCCTATGCTTCTGCTGTAGGAAGCTTGATGTATGCAATGTTGTGTACTAGACCCGACATTTACTATGCAGTAGGGATTATCAGTCAGTATCAGTCTAATCCAGGATTTGATCACTGGACGGCGGTCAAGACAATCCTCAAGTATCTTCGGAGAACGAGGGACTACATGCTTGTGTATGGAGATAAGGATCTGATCCTTATAGGATACACGGACTTTGACTTCCAGACCGATTGAGATTCTCGCAAATTGACATAGGGGTCAATGTTTACTCTGAATACAGGGGCTGTAGTTTGGCTAAGCATCAAGGAAGGATGCATCGCAGACTCCACTATGGAATCCGAATATGTAGCGGCTTGTGAAGTAACTAAAGGGGCTGTTTGGCTGAGGAATTTCCTTACAGATTTGAAAGTTGTTCCAAATATGGATTTTCCTATCACTCTTTATTGTGATAATAGTAGGGCTGTGGCAAATTCGAAGGAGCCTCGGAGTCATCATTGGGGTAAGCACATTGAACAAAAATATCACCTGATCAAGGAGATTGTGCGTCGCGGTGATGTGATAGTCGAGTAGATCGCATCGGAGCACAATGTTGTTGATCCCTTTACAAAGGCCCTCACGACTAAAGTGATCGAGGGTCACCTAGAGAGTCTGAGTCTGCGAGACATGCGACATCTTGTCTAGGGCAAGTGGGAGATGATATTGGGGTATGCCATAATTTATTGTATATTGTACATTTTTATTGTATTGTACATTAGTCTCCCGAGTCATTAGGACAAGTGGGAGATTGTTGGGATTGGTGTCTTAATTCTCCCAGAGTCTCGTTGTTTTGTAAAGATACACATTGTTCAATGAATAAAATAAGTGTTATTTAATTCTGGCATTTACTCATATCCAATAAACAAAGCTCCTTGGTTATCTTATGTGAACTTAAGCATGTATATGTGATATACAAGTGGATCGTGTCTTAAGTGATAACCTAAATCGGTCTGTAGTATAAGGATTAAGGTGGGATACCTGATCTTGGTGACACTACAGATACGGCTCGCTTTGTAGAGGTTTGCAAGTTTGTAAACTACTACAGATGGTTGATTCGAACCATTCGTGTGCAGACGTGGAACGGGGGTGTCCTATACTGTGAACCCTGAATCCTAATTTCTCTACTTGAGTATGTTCCCTACTAAGACTAGTGTGATGAGTAGGTTGATGTGGAAACTAGTGTGGAATGGTAGAGGAAAAAGTGGAGATTTGAAGAAAAGAGGAAATTTGGAAGTTTAACTTTTGGGGAAAATTTGGAAATTTGGCTAAGTATAGAATTTTGTGTGTTGATGCGTTGGAAGAATGGTTGGTGTAGGCATGCGGCTGAAGAAGGGAAAAAGAGATGATGCGTTAGAAGGCACACAAGTAGGCGAGGCATGCATGGAAAGGCAGCCCATGAATCGAGCAGCCTCGGTCAGACGCCCTGCCAATGCATCGAGCGGGCACGCCAATGCGTTGAGTGCCCTGCCAAACAGCCATGTCGTGCGTCGAGGTGCCCTGCCATGTAGCCAAGCGCGCAACCCATGCGGCCGAGCAAGCGAGCGATGGCCAGCATATGCCGCACGCTCATGTATCAAAGCAGAACGCCTATGCGTCGAAGCACCTAGCCAAGCATCAAGGCGTTGCACGCAGCCCATGCGACCAAGCACGCCCAATACATCGAGCGGCCGGCACACCCATGCGTCGAGCGACTAGCCTATGCAGCGCACCTATGCGTTGATGGCCAGCACCATGCGCCCATGCCAAGCAAGCCGTGCGATGCTACCTAGTGAGCCATGCGTCAAGGATGGACGGTCACCCTATGCGTTGGCGATGGTTAGCTTCTTGCGATGGCTAAGTTGAATTGTAATGAGAGTGAATTGGCTTAGTATGCGTTGATGATAGGCTATGCATTGAGTATGGATTATGTGTTGAACATCCAAGAGTTGGACGCATACAAAGGATGAGATCAGCAGAAAAACATCATCAAAACCATGTGTCTTCTTAGGAGGAAATCCTTAAGCCTTAAGGATTTGAGATAGTGGCATCAGATTGGAGCCTCATGCATTGGCAATGTGGAGGAAGACATTTAGCTTGCGATGATCACAACATTGCGTTGATGGGGTGAGAATGAGACACTTGGCCATGCGACCAAGTAGGTGGTGTCAACTCTAGAGAAGGTTTGAATGCTTATAAATAAGGCCAAAAGACTTCCTTTTTAGATCACAATTCAGAAATACAATAAAAAGAGTGGGAGAGTTGAGCAAACATTGCGTTGGAGCCAAATCCATGCGTTAGTCATAGAGGACGCATTGGACAGTGATGTCTTGAAAAGGATGCATGAACTTGGGATGAAGAGTTCTCCCAATTTACTCGTGCGTTTGGAGTGATTATAAAGCCACCTAAAATCTCTGAAAGTCTAGTTTTCAGGGTAGGGTTACCAAAGGAAAAGCTCGAAGGGATCGGGCTGGAAACTGAGAAGAAGACAGAAGGGTCAGGCTGTCGGATTAGCTTGGGCTAGTCTTGAAGATTCTGTGATTCCGGCCAAACCATGAGAATTCCTGAGCTCAAATGTTAGGGTAAGCTTTCTGAGAAATTTTAGAATATGTTTGTAGAAGGAAGTATCTCAAAATAAGGTCTATAACTATGAGTAATCTAAGCTAAAATTTGAATCTAGATTCTAGGGGTGAAAAGGGAGCCCGAGGTAGAGAAGGGAGCTACTAAAGTGAAAAGCTCCTAAGCAATCAAGGTGAGTGGCTAAAACGTTTTGACTAAAACATTTGCTTAAAATGTTTGATTACAACATGTTATAGAAAGCATGTTTAAAAGAAGATTATTCTCATGCCAGCTAGTTTTACAAAGTAATTCCAAGCAAACCATGAGTTATGTTTTAAACGCATGCATGTGTGAGAAATTGTTGAAAAGCAATTTATATGTGTTAAATATACTCAGCATGCGTTAGTACCTTTAAAGCCATGTTTTTATATGTGTTATACTTTACATGCTTTAAAGAGAAAGTCATTTATGACTAGTTTTACTTAAAACACGATACAAAATGACATTTGAGAAGGTATCTGCCCAACTAGGTACTGAAGGATATTTGAGAAGGTATCTATTGGTACTGAAGGACGTTTGAGAAGGTACCAAACCAACCAAATACTGAAGGATGTTTGAGAAGGTATTTGAACAGAAGTACCTAAGGTATGACGGTACTTAGTATGGCCACATGCACGTAGGTAGTTAGAGTCAGAGATTGAGCAAAAGGGTTCTCTCTTGACTAGTTGGTGTTGGGATTGTTTTATCCACAGTAAGGGTTATTCTCAAATGAGAAATAGTTTTACTGTTATATGATTAAAATAGTTTTATATGTTTTATGCTTGGAAAATGTTTATACTATAGTACAAGTACTGTAGAAGCTTATATTTCAGTTAAACTCTTTATTGAGATTTTGCATGAGAATCAATTATCTTTCTTAAGTCACTCACTTGGTGCAAGCTTACCCCATTTTCAAATGTTCCCCCCCGCCCCCCCACAGGTAGCGGTCAAATCCTTTGAAGATAGCTCTATATCTGCTCTGCCACTAAAGGAATAAGAGATTTGTGACCCGTCGGTTTAGGTGGTTACTGTTAATATTGTACACATGTTACTGTTGTTCATATAAGGACTAAGGTTTTTGGGTTTTGGGACTTGTGAATCTAATGTTGTAATGACTCTAAATATGTTATGTTTCTGAATTAATAAATTTTGGCCTAAAGACATTCCACTGTATATAGTTTATATTTTGGTATCAGAGTTATTCCGCAAGAGTTATTAGGCAGTAAGTGTCAGCCAAAGGGTTGATAACTGATACAGTCATGCCTTTTCTCAGGCTTAGAGGTTAGTCTGGGGCGGGGTGTGACATATACAAAGAGTATGTATAAGACCTGGACCACGAGATGACTAGACTCTATATATAACATCGTTGATACTAGAGACTTGCATCTCACCTAAACGACCATAGGTGACACAACCTCAATCCTAAGTGTTTTGTGAACTCATGCCTTTGAAGGAAGTCCTTTGATTAGTATGGGTGAGAGTGGCCAGATTGTCAATTCAACATGCCTACCTTTTTGGGGACTTGTCTGATCTGGGAGCTAGGAACTCAATTCACAATATGGAATTCACTCATTTCCCGAAGCAGGGATAAGTAAAGAGATTGCTCCCATAAGGGCTGATTCTAGGGCTTGAACATAGTGGCCAAAGCTTCTCTTTAGAAGAGAAGACTCAGTCATTGTAGGACTATGATTTATGTTCATGAGAGGGATCAGCGGTACTTAAGGAGACAGATGTAACTATAGGGGCATAACGGTTATTGGCCCAGCTGTACTTACGAGCGATCTGTGATGGGTTGTCGCACTGCTGATTGGTTAAGATGGACACATAATATATCTATAGTGAGGAGAGTTCAACTGTCGGTCTTTAGTGGAGTGCCTGGAAGTTAACGGATGGTGGATCCCGTGACTAAAGAGTTTAGTCAGTTATTCACGTACCATTAGAGCTTCGGATCTATAGGTCCATGAGGTTTCCCTTAGTAGCTTGAATTCATGTTGAAGGATCAGTTCTTGGTGTTGATTTGAAATGTTCAAATTGACAAGAGGTATTTTGATTATATATGATATAATCGGTATGATGTATAAGATACATCTAATGGAGGATTGATGTAAATGAGATTTACATTAAATACCATGGAATAGAAAAAGAACTATGGTTTATATGTTTCATGAGATGAAATATTAAAACTATATGTTATAAATATAGTGTGATAATTTGGTTATCATTTATATTTATAATAATATTAATTATTAAATAATTAATACTTTTTCTTTTTAAATAACCAAATATAGTGGGTGGTTATTGCATCATGGTAACCGTGAGTATAAATGAAGTGGTTTCCTATTTTGAAAAAGAATTTTGAGTTTTCTCTCCGGCGAAAAGAAACTTACAGAAGTCGTCAAGTAATTACAGATTTACTAAACGACGGCTGGGCTAAGTAAACAATCATGTAGGTGCTAGCTAAACGATCGTTTAGTATTTACTAAACGATCGCATAGCTTTGCTAGACAATCGCTGGCCCAAGGTAAACAATCGTGTAGATAGACCAAGCTAAACGATCGCATAGCTTTTGTTAGACGATCGCATAGTTTTATCTAAATGATTGGGCATCGACCTATACGATAGATCTCCAACTTCTCCCACTAGCCTAGTCATATATGCGATCATTTTTTCCTCCCTGCATCTGCCTCACACCAAGTCCGAATAGAGCCCACCCTCTGAATTCTCACACCGAGAATACCAAGGTCGCCTTATTGGTGGTCAGACTCAACTTGACACCGTCGAGATTTTCTGGAGGTCGTTCGTGGTGCTTTGGAGGAGTCCGTTTGTGGTGTTGTGGAGGAGTTCATGTTGCAGAGGAGATCGTGACCGAGGAGATCGTTGAGGACAAGCGCGAAGAGATCGTGTTGTGTTCGTGCGGTGTTGCAGTCGTGTAGATCGAGTGCTCATGGTTGCTATTGTTCGATCAGAGTGCACATCGGGCCGTGGAGACGCTTTTATTATTGTTAGTACAGTTTTTCCCTATGTATATTTGATGTTTCATGCTGTAATTTCTCTGTAAATTGTATAACTGCTTGTATTGAAGTCGACTGTAAATGATTTGTTGATTCATGATTGTAATTTGGAATAGTCTTGTTCTGCTACTCACGGAAATCATCGTTCCGATTTCCTTCAGATTAAGCTTGCAAACTTTTTCTCTTGACCCTGTTGTATAAACCCTTCTGGTTGAGATATATAGATACTCTCTTCAAGATATCCATTTGGAAAAGCTGTCTTGACATCCATTTGCCATATTTCATAATAAAAAAATGTGGCTATGGATAAGAGTATTCTAATAGACTTTATCAGGGCAACTGGAGAGAAAGTTTCTTCGAAATCTAACCCCTCTCTTTGGTAAACCCTTTTGCCACTAGTCTAGCTTTATAGGTCTATACCTTACCAGCTTGGTCTCGTTTTCTCTTTTGATCCATTTGCAACTGATGGGTTTTACCCCTTCCCGTTGATCTATAAGATCCCAGACAAAATTGAAATACATAGATTTCATTTCAAGCTCCATGGCTTTAATCCATTGGTCTTTGTCCACATCGTTCATTTCTTGATTAAAAGACAATGGATCCTCTAACCAATCATTTGGTATGATGATTTGAGTTTCAGTTAAACCCATGTACCGGTCAGGCTGTTGCACAACCCTCCCAATACAACAAGGCATTCTAAACTCTTGAGAAGGATGTGAAGTATCAGTTTCATCAACAACTCTGGTTGACAGACCTGCTCTATCAACAACTCTTATTGAAGGACCTACTCGATCAACAACTCTTGTTGATGCATTTGTCATTTCTCTGGACATTTCTTCTATTACTAGATTACTATGAGGTTGATGGTTCTTTATATAATCTTCCTCTAGGAAGGTTGCACTTGTCGATACAAACACTTTACCTTCCTGAGGATCATAAAAGAAACCACCTTTTGTTTCTTTTGGGTACCCTATAAATAGACATACTTTTGAACAGTGTTCCAGCTTTTTAGGATTTTGCACCAACACATGTGCTGGACAATCCCAAATCTTGAAGTGACATAATTTTCCTTTACGTCCCATCCAGAGCTCGTAAAGCATTTCAAAAATGCTTTTCGAGGGAACTCTGTTCAAAATATATACCACAGTCCCAACTGTGTGCCCCAAAAAGAATTTGGTAACTGAGCGTAACTCATCATGGAACGAACCATGTCCAATAAGGTTCTATTTCTCCTTTCTGCCACACCGTTCTACTGAGGTGTGATAGAGGCTGTGAGTTGAGACTGAATTCCATGTTCCATCAAATAGTTCTGGAATTCTATATCCATATACTCACCACCTCGATCCCATCGATCGAAGTGTTTTAATCTTTTTACCTAATTGGTTTTCAACCTCAGCCTTATACTCTTTGAACTTTTCAAAAGTTTCAGACTTTTGGCGCATTAGGTAAACATGCCCATACCTGGAATAATCATCTATAAAATTGATGAATATTCATACCTTCCTCTTGCTCTACATTTAGAGGCCCACAAAGTTCTGAGTGAATAAGCTCTAGGGGTTTTTTGGCTCTAAGACCTTTTCCAGAAAAAGATCTTTTTGTCATTTTACCCTCAAGACAGGACTCATATGGTGGTAATGAACTGTCTTCCAACTTGTTTAGATGACCGTTCCTAACCAATCTCTCAATCCTGTTGAGATTTATGTGACCCAGTCTCAAGTGCCAAAGATAGGCATTTGGAGAAATCTTCCTCTTCTTATGAGTCCCAGCAGTTTTAAACATCTCTATGTTCAAAATAGCTTTGACCTCAATTGTTTTAACATGTACAAGTTATTTTCTAATTTTGCATAGCAAATCTGTTTATTTCCCATTTTTTTTTATGAACACTTCACCATTTTCGAACTTTATAATTTTGTTTTAGCAAACAAGAGACAGATATTAGATTCCTTTTCATAGAAGTAATATACATTTTTCAAATAAATGTACTTATCTCCTATAAATAACTTCATATCTCCCACTGCTTTGGCTGAAACAATCTCCCTGGTCCCTACCTTAAAGACTGTTTCACCTTCTGTCAATTGTCTCCAAGAACTTGTTTCCTGTGAGATAGTACATACATGATTAGCGGCACTTGAATCAATTATCCAGATTTTATCATTTTTCACTAAACATGCTTCGATAACAAGTAAATCATATTTATCTTGTTGTTCGAATTCAACATTCTCATCTACATAATTTATAATTTTAGATGAGTTGGGAGATAGAGGACAATCCTCTGTTAAAGCTCTGTTGGTGTAATCAATCGCTAGTAATTTGTTTGTTGATTTGATTTTACTATTAATAATATCGGAAGTGAGTATTCTAGAATTCGACATGCTGATAAAATTCAAACAAATTCTAATTAGCAAATTGTAACTAAATCCAAAATCAAATTTTTAGCAAAAAGTAATAATGTACCCATAACCATTATTTATTTGCAATGATATTTTAGTGAGTCAGAATATGTGCTACTATGGGGCAGTCAGATACTCCTTCACTAAAACAAACAATTTTAACCAAACACTATCCCCGGTATAACTCTTGTTCCCATAGTTATTTAGTTATCTTTTTCGGTCAAGATCTTTACTAACAACTTAGTACTTCTTGTAAGTGTGACTTGCCATTTTCATATCTTATAGAACGGTATGAACTTGCCTCCAAAATAGAAGACAATATCCAAGACGAAACTATAAAACCTTATTAATTTTACTAAAGCCTGTGTTGTTCCGAATCCTACGTTACAACCCTCCGAGGGGATAGTCGTCGCTAAACAACTAGCAAAGGGCTGCCTAAAGCAAACCAGTAGGCGCAACATAGAAATCTCACGGTTCAGACTAATGGAGAAGACCATAGGATATATTGATATATATCCTTCACCCACTTACTATGAACTACTTCCTCCATTTCCCTTGATATTGACTCATACAAAAATACTTTCCGAATGAAGGCTACTTTCAGGGTGACACGAATCGTCATATAAATCTCACGGTATAAACTAAGTGGAGACGTGGCAGTTGAAATCTATATATCGAATAATAGATTTATATTTGAACAACTTCCCCTTATTCACCGAAATCTAGATTTAAGCTAAAAAAATACTTTCCGAATGGAGGTCACTTCCAGGGTGACATGAAGTATCGCTTAAATCTGGATTGTGAACTCATAGAGACGTGAGAGCTAAAAATAACATATCGTATATGTTATTAATCTCCCATTGAAGTTTTCTAATAACTCTATCATATAGAAGTTATTAAACTGCCACTGAAGTGTTCAATTGGGTATATTTATACTTAGGTTCTTTTCAGCTAATAAAACAACCCCAGGTCTATGTGGTTTATCCAAGTATAACTCTTATAATTGGATTTTAACCTACGATGTCTAGGTGATAAACCATTTTATTACCTCACATCACTCACGTATGCTCATAAAATCGGTTACCAACGCTCAATTATTCGGCCATAATCCCCAGGTAGGAGGTGTTTCGTAACCCATCAACTTAAGTACCCCCAGCCTTAGACAGGATTATATACCGATTGAGTTTGTAACCTAGGTTTTATAAGTTTTAACAATTAAACAGGTGGTTAACTCTTTCAACCAACTTCTTGTAACAACTACAGAATGAGTCGCATCTAATAGTGTTACCAGGATGAGATACCTAATTTCATCCATATACTTATTAGACCATTTAGGCTATATACTGTCAACTTGATCCTGTTTATGCCATTTATAAAGTTACAACATTCAGACTATAGCCAAGGATGCGTTTATTTCATAATAAGATGCAAAATCAACAAGTCATTTATTGATAAAATAGAATGTTTAACATGAATTGCGAGTTTTAGGACATTCCCAACAACTTCGTGGTTAGGCCTTATACAAACTCTTTGTGCAGGACGCCCACGCTCGCATGTCCCCCCACACGAATGATCAGGATCAGACCATTTATAGCAAGTCACAACACTTGTAACCATTCCACAAAGCGGGTCGCATTCGTAGCGTTACCAGGATAAAGTTTCCCTCCTATATCCATATACTACAAACCATTTTGGTTATCACTTAAGACATGATCCACTTGTATATCACCACATACATGCTTAAGTTACATAATGACAACCAGAGATTTTAGTTTATTGGTTTGTGGTAAAGCAAATAAAACATCTAATGTGCAAAGTCAAGAAGTGAAGCAAATATCATATATTTTACATCACAAACGTTTATACAAACTGTTTACAAACTACAGGACACGAGACTTTAGGGCATCATCCCCAATAGGTCACACACTAAGAAAAGTACATAGAAAGCAAACTAACTAGCAAAAGGAAATACATAAGATGAAAACATAGTAAAAAGTGGTGGAGGTGGATATGCGGCTATAGGCAACATGCCTTGGACAAGCATGACCGTGATATTCTCTCCACTCAATTGTTTGATGTCCCCGTCAACCTACTCTGCTCGAACTCAGCAAATTGTTGAGCAATTGCCTTGAGGTCTTTTGCGCGCTCCCAACGAACTTATCTGTCTTGGAGGCTTTTCCGCCTCTCCAGGAACTCTTCCCATCTTGGTCTTGGTCTTTCCACTTTTTTGCTTCTCCCAGCAAGTCTCTCATTGACTTATTCCTCTATCATTCTCTTCATCGTGGAAATTGGACGGGTCACCACCCTACATCGCTCCTAGCATGGTCGAGATGATAGGGTTTCAGTCTACTTACGTGGATGATGGGATGAATCTCCATCCATGATGGTAACTGCACCCGATAAGAGGCTTTTCCAACCCTTTCGATGACTTCCACCGGTCCTCTAAAGTTTCTCATGAGGCGAATTCTCTTTGTCCTCGACTTATAAACTGTCTTAGGCATAAGTTTACCCGAACCCTGTCCCCTGATAGGAACTCTCGGTGTCTGGGCTTCCTTCTTCTCATTCTTCTGCTATTTAGAGGCAGGGACTTATGTGAACTGTCTAGCTTGACAACACGACACTTCTCTAAGACACACAAAATGTCTTGGAGGGCCATTCTCTTTCGTGGTTTTGACTGGCTCGTGGGAAAGGTCCTTCTCCAATTAGAGAGTCAAGATCATCTTTATCCCCTTCTACTGTTTGATCCTAGCATGCACAATGGTGGGCGTGGACCCTATGATCACTAAACATTTGGCGAGGGGGATTGGTATTACCTTATGTTCAAGCAAGAACTCCATCTCCAACACCACATCAAAATAATCCATTTTAACGATCACGAAATCGGTAAGGCCACTCCAATCCTCCAACTTCATGACTGTTCTCTTTGTCATTCCTGTAATTGGCAAGGCTGCAGAGTTCACAACTTTCATTTTACCTGCGCTTCCTTCCCAACCGAGATTCAACCGTCTGGTTTCTGTTTCGGACATAAAATTATGAGTGGCTCCTGAGTTGACCATGGTACTTTTGGCCAATCTATGGTTGACCCAAGCATCTACATACATCAGCCTGCCCCTTTAGGGCTCATTTGTTTCTCCCGTATTCTTCTGGAGGATAGCTAAAAATCTTAAGGTCCTGACTCGCAGGGTCTCATATTCTTCGACTTGTACCTTCTCATCCTCTACCTGAATAAGTTTGCCTTTCTAGTCCTGCTAATGAGACTTGAAAAGCATTAAAGGCTGCTCGTTTCGAACATTATCTCGCCTTGTGCTGTCCCTTGCATATATAACATGAAAGGGGCCAATAGAAATTCTGCTGATTCTACCCCCGCCACGTATTTCCAATCGTCTGCTGAAATGGTTTTCCATCCCCACTAATGTATCTCTCTCCCCCACTATTCCTCGATGGGCTCGAACCATTTCTCTTTCTCCCCCTATTAGGGGATCTTGAGTGTTGCCTCATCTCTTGAGATTCATTATTAAGTCGAACAATCGTTCGGCCGTCGCGTATGCGGCTGGGAGATCCTGTATTCTCTATTCATACAGTTTTGTCTTTGCCCACGGTTTCAGACCTTCGACAAAATAGAAAACTTTGTCTTTTTCGGACATATCTCTTATGTTCAACATCAACCTGGTAAATTGTTTCACATAATCCCTAATGGTGCCAATATGTTTCAAGTCTTAGCTTACGTTTTGCCAATATCTCAACATTTTGTGGAAGAACTGAGTAAGCGACTCTTGTTTCAGTCTCTCTCATGTGTCGATGGTGCACCGACCCTCTTGGACTCCATGAAACGAGACCTCCACCATCATTTGGCATCCTCTGCTAGATGCACCATCACTAGGGTGATCTTCAACTCTTCAGTCGTTGTGTTCGTAGCTCTGAAATACTGCTCCATGTTAATGATAAAAATTTTCTAGCGCTTTTGCATTGTAAGCCCCACAGAAGGGCTTAAGTTCGAGTACTTTTACCCTGTTGAATTAGACTGCCCCTATCTGGGGCTTGATTTCCCTTCGCTTTCATGGTGAGGTTAACTCTTGCACTAATGTCTGCAATCTTTGCCCGAATGACATCAATGATGGATCGAAAGTCTTCAGATAACTTGGTCACCATCTGAATTAACACTTTCTATAAGTTGTCTAGTTCTTCCACAGAGGCAACAGAGCCCGATGAGCCATCCCCTTGCTTGCGAGGGCCAGTTCTTGTAGCTTTTGCCTTTAGAGTCTCAACTTTTGTCAACAATTCCCTGATGGGCATCCCGTCTAAGTGGCTAGCCACTGCGTCGATCTCATCGGCCTTGTCAACAAATTCTTATAACCAAGTTTCTAGGAACCGAACCTAATCAGGGACTTCTATTAGATAGAGTATTTGCTCTTCTATCTCGACCAACTGGTCAACATAGGACTTGCCCAACTGTTTTGTAGCAAACATGATCACAATTTCTCAACTCCGCGAGCCGACTTGGCTCTGATACCAACTGTCACAATCGCACCTTCGATTGTACGACACTTATTCTCGCCCTCGAATAAGTCAGCCAATCTAAATCCAAATAGCCAATGGCACAATGGGAGTTTCAAACAACCTCCACCCCCCGTTCTTCATAAAAGGTTTTGGGAAAGGGTTTAGAGGAAAAGGTTTTCACAAACATTTGAAAGCATGTGTACACAATGAACATTAGTCGTACAACTCGAAAGCAATAAACAACAACACGACTTTATAGCATACAACTCACTGGTATGAGGATATACTGATTAGTCTTACCCACAAATAATACATTCTGAACAAAAACACATTCGTCACCCTTGCATATGGAAATGGGCGAGTGGTCACATACTAAGAAAAGTACATAGAAAGTAAACTACCTAGCAAAAGGAAATACATAAGATGACAGCATAGTAAAAAGAGGTGGATAAGGACATGTGGCCTTGGGCAACACGCTCTGGACAAGCATGACTATGACATAAGGCAGCATTGCCATGCTGCCCAAGAGCGTTGCAACGCTAAGAAGATTAACGGAGTGCCACGAGCGCACATGGGCAATGCAGCATCGCACCAAAGTCGCAAATGCCACCTTGATGCTAGAGGGCTAGATTGACAAGAGCATTGCAATACTGTACTTATTTTTATAAATATTTTTTCTTCATTCTAAGGTCAATTTCTATGCCGATTTTGATGGAGGCCGAGGAGATGCCTAGTTTTCTTCCTTCCTCTCTATTTTTTGAGCATCAATAGGTTAGATTTTTATTTTTCTTTTGGGTTGTAATCATAAATAAGATTTTCTTCTCAAATTTGTCTATGAATTTGTGAGGTAATTCCTGTCTAATTTTTGTGAGTAAGAGGTTTCATGTTCAATTTCTTGAGATTTCTTTAACTGGATTTAATATGCTTCAATTCTATGCTTTCTTTGAATTTTGATATAATTTAGATTTGCATTTATGTGTTTGACGACCCTATCATAATTGCATATCTTTGTTAGTTAATTTCGAGCTTGTGCATTTCCTTGTGTTCATCTATACTTGAGTTTACCCCGATAACATAGGATTGAAGGTGAATGGTTTAATTTATAGGTTGGCTTGAATCTTAGTAATACATATTTAACCTAGGTTTAAATTAATTGAATAAGGTTGTCCAATCAATTATGGGACACAATTGAATCCTCAAACTTCGTGTATATGAATTTTATTGCAATAGAATTAATAAGCTGGCGCTTCTTGCATCCGACCAAAACGTCACCCGCTCTGGTATCTCGGCTCGGTACCACCAAAACGTTATCTTCTATTCCTCATGCTAATTGCTATCGTTCGTTATTTCAAAGTTTTTGCAGAGAATGGCAATTGGCGCTTCGCTCGTTCGAGTTTCATCATTGAAGCTCTCTTCAGTCTCACATGGTGATGATTTCTCACCTTCGTCAAAGTTGGCGTCCTTCATGGGCGCGCCGCTTAATTTTCTTCCCTCTTATCGCTCTGGTATGTTGGTCCTTCTATGAATGTGTGAACTACCCTCAAATGTTGTAGCCTGTTTGCTTGTGGATTATTTGGAAGCTTTACGACTTCTATTTGTCTTTCTTATCATTCGTTTCAGTAACGAATTGAGCGCATAGGAACTATTTAAGTTCATTTTACGTGTTAATGGGTCGGTCTGATCTTGTTTCACTTCACTCATGTTCATCTTAGTTTTTTCGTTCTATGCAGGGAAACAAAAGAAGTTTCATGAGAATCTTGTCGTTGTATCCAAGAGAATATCGGGTCTGGAGGAAGCCATGAGAATTAGGAGGTACAGCAGACTCGCGGGCTTTAAGGCTCTTTAAACACGTATGGGACTGTTTGATTTTTCTTTGATCCTATACGATTTTCTCTTATTGATTCCGGTCGAATACCCCGCATATATACATAAGTTGCTGGTTCATAGGCTGCTTGATGCCTTGATGGCATTTCTTTATAGTTGTGCCCTTTACTAAGTTATACATTTTATGATATTGTGGAATCTACGTTTGTGAATCTTTGATAAAGAAAATAGATTGCCACCTCTTTATTAGAAATCTTGAATGGTTATGAGAAACCCCAAAAGTTCTGAATTTAAATGAAATTGGTCCTCTATATGTCTCTCCAGAAGATTCGTTGAATGATACGAGGTGTTCCTCTCATTTTTAGAAGCAGTATAGGAGAATTAAGATGACCAATCATTTGACACAAGGAACTGATCAACAATATGATTGAAAAATGGTTGTCTCCTCATATTCAGCAGTGAGAAACAAGAAACGGAAACATTGTTTAGAGATATAGATTACTTGCGAGTAAGTTGAGATAACCCATACTGCCAGTAGAAGTTCTGTTTCCTACAAAAGATTCTTCAGAAGCCCACCTAATGTCAAGTGAAGTCACTTCTGACGCACCAACCATTAACTAAATAGACCATAAGTTCTTTTTGTTTATTTATTATTTAATTATTTAATTAATTATTTTATTTAATTTTTAAATTTTAGTTGTTAGAGATCATGTTTTAAAGTGGAGGTGTACTGGTTTTGAGATAGCTTGGAGGAGGAAGGGAAGCTGGGTTTAAGGGAAGAGAGTCTCTTTGAAGGTGAAGGTTGATCTTGAGAACCAGATTTGGAGGGTGGATATGAGTTGGAGACAGAAAGCCAAGGTTAAATGGGCTAAGGCAGGGGATGAAAATTCTTCCTTCTTTCGTAACTTTCCTCAAGAGAGGAGAAACAAGAAATTGAATGAGTTTCTAGACAATGGGGATATCTAGAAGGAGGAGGAGATCATCTCTTTCTTTTCAACTCTCTATGCCCATTTGCCCCTAGCTCTTTTCGGATTGGTTGGATTAGAGTCCCATCTTTAATAGAGAGAAAGGGTAAAGTTGGAAGCCTCCTTTACACCTGGAAGGAAATTCGGGTGGTGGTCTTTGGGTTTGGCAGAAACAAATCCCAGGGGCCTAAGGTTTCACGATGGCGATCTTTCAGGGTAGTGGGAATGCATAAAGGAGGATTTTTGGAATGTCTATAGCAAGTTTTACGAGGGGGCCTGCTGCTATGAATGAGAGAGTTAATGAAAACCAGGTGAAGGATTTTAGGCCGATTAACCCTGTTACGAGTATGGCTGATCATTTGTAAAAGCCTATAACTGTTAGGAAAGTTCTTCCTAGTACCATTTTCAATTCTCAGTGAGCTTTAATTCCTGGTAGGCAGTTCATTCTAGTATCATTTTCGATTCTCAACGAGCTTTTGTTTTTGTTAGGAAAATCTTAGATCAAATGTTGATTGTAATGAATTCTCAAAATTAATAAAATCTCCTTTTAATATTATTTATATTATTAAAGGTAATTGCAATGGGTAGCATTTTTAGCGACAATAACCAAGTGTATAACAATGTTTTAAAAAAATTGCAAATATAGTAAAGTCTATTAGTGATAAACGTCTATCAATGATATGCTTTATCATTGATAGACTTCTATCAGCGATATGGTCTATCACTAATAGACTATCTAAATTTTTGTCATATTTGTAATTTCTCTACATTATGCTATATCTGCTAATACTTTGAGATTGACTGCTATTTTTGTAACCATCCCTATTATTAAAGCCTTAAAGGGGGTGTATATACAACTACAGAGGACTTAACAAGATAACATCAATTAACCAAGTGATGGTTAAAAAATATAACTACCATAACAGAATATAACAGCCTCTCAATATATATTATTATGCCTCCTCAAACGAAGGATGATGAAGGCATGAGTTTGGAGTGCAACAAAAGCAATCGACCAGTAGACAAAGTCTTTGTAAAAAGACCAGCATGCTGTTGACTAGTAGAAATATATTGCAGCTGGCGATCCATTGACTTTCTCTTGAACGAAATGAAAATCAATCTCAATGTGCTTAGTTCTTCCATGAAAGACAGGATTTCATGCAAGTTCTAGAGCTGATGGATTGTCACAAAAAAGAATGCAAGCAGTAGGTAAGAACAAACACAAATCCTTGAGGACTTGATGAAGCCACAAAAGTTCAGCAGCAACAGTAGTAAGTGTTCAATAAATAGTCAGCTTTCGTGGGGCTTCTAGAAATTGTAGCCTGCTTCTTAGACACCCATGAAACATGATCGTTACAAAGATAAGCATCAAAACTAGTAGTTGATCATTGATCCAAATGACCCCTTGCCCAATTAGAGTTAGAATATTAAAGAAGAGCCAAAGAACCAGGTTTAAAGTGCAGACCAGCAGCCAAAGAACCCTTTATATCATGAAAAATACGCTTAACAGCAGCCAACTGAAGCAAAGTAGATGAGTGCATGTATTGAGACACCTTACCTACAGCAAAGGAGATATCTGGTCTTGTAAACGTTAAGTAATGCAAAGCTCCAACCATACTTCGAGAACACAAGACCTCCTGGGCCACTTGCTAACACCTCCTTATACGAATTAAGATCAACCAAGAGAAAAGGATAGAATTAGATTACCTTTTAGATCGAAGATCTAGAAGCAAGATTAAAAAAATCTTGTTCTAAATTTAGTCACTCCACAATCCAACTTGATCAAGGTTAGATTGAATGGCATAGATGCATTCTATCACAAGAATTGTAAATTTCTAATGAAAAGTCTCAAATATGAGATCTCAGATTTCATTCATAAAATTTCTGATTCCAATGAAAGAATAGGAGGCTTTATATAGTTTTTTAGAGATTGAGAACAATTTAATGTAAATAAACCAAAAGTCAAAATAACTATTGGGACACTCACACTTCTTCATGGTTCATCAACTTCAGAAGAGCCTTAAAGGAAGATGAGATCCTAGAGTTCCAAATCTTATTAGCTTTGTTGGTTAAGCAAGAAATAAACAGTAGGCAAGACACTCGCTTTTGGTCCCTTGAAACTAATGGCTCCTTCTCAGTTAAATCACTGGTAAACCACCTTTCTACGGCCCCTCCACTTTCAGCTAGCCTTCAAAAGGGTCTTTGGAAGACCAACAGCCCTAGGCGAGTTAATATAACAATTTGGATAATGCTTTTTGGAGCCCTTAACTGCTCCTCTGTGCTGCAACGGAAGCTGCCCTCTTTTTATATCTCCCCCAATTGGTGTATCCTATGCAAATCAGCTGAGGAAGATCTCCAACACCTTTTCTTCGATTGCATTTTTGCCAGGAGAGCATTCCTCAAATGCTTCACCACTTCTTGGGTCTTCAACAATTCCTTTAAAAACAATGTACAACAACTACTTTCTGATCCAACTCTCAAGAAAAACTCAAATTTACTTTGGATTAATGGGACAAAAGTAGTGCTGGTTGAAATTTGGTTTGAAAGAAACCAAAGGGTGTTCAACGGTAAGAAAACTCCTTGGTTTGCTCGATTTGAGGCGGCAAAACTCATTGCTTCTCTTTGGTGCTCCCTATCTAATTGTTTTGAAGCTTACTCCTTACAAGATATAAGTTCAAATTGGCAGGCATTCATTCAATTGGAAGCATAACTGGCGGCTCTCCTAGTTCAGTTGTTTGATGTGGCAGCAACTTTAGATTTTTGTCATTTTGGTTGTGATTATTAACTTTGTTGTATTCTTGGTTTTGTGCAGCTTTAGCTTGTGAAGCTTTTAATTGTTTTCTTTTCATTGTTGTTAACCTTTTTGCTAGTTTATAAGGTTTCATCAGTTTTGTTGGATATGATGAGGGCGCTATAGGAGTGTTAACCTAGTTGAGATGCCTGGGTGCACCTGCTGATCCTTTGGTTTCAATCTTGGTTATTTGTATTCGCCTTCATTTTCAAGTACACATCTCTTGTACTATATCTTAATGATTAATAAAGGTCGTTTCCTTCTAAAAAAAAAAAAAAAGAAAAAAATAGAGTCAAAATAACGCACTAAATAAGTCCTCTTCTCAATCTCCATCTTTCCAACTACAATCTTCAATGCATCCTCATTAAAAGCAACTTCCATCTTTCCAACAACCATCTTTAATGCATCTCCATGATTACTAAGACTTAACACTTAAAAAGCTAGAAATTAATTAAAAACAACAAAAGTTTATTAACGGAAACTCAATGGTCATGATTCATATCATTCCAAGTTGAAATCAGGAAGAAAATAGTGTAATATTATTCTTCTATATTATGATAAATCAAATACAAGGTCTTCGACCAGCTACCAATAAAGAAAAAAATCTTACAATCACAAATGATGAATATACACTTAATAAACAGCTAATATTACAAGAGATAAAAGAAATCCAATAGATAGAGTATAAGAGAGGCTTTTACATTTCCATTTAAATGCATTGTTCTATGAAAAATAAGAAAAGAGTAATCACAAATCTATATCTAATATTAGGCTCTTGCATAATTAGTTGGTATAGATGAATGTTGTCATTACTTTTTTCCCATTGGACTGTAGAATCCAGAGCCTTTAGTTAATTTTGACTCTACCACAAACATCAACACGAAGTGAATGTTGATAAAAACTTATGAAAACATTAAAACTCAACCTCCCAATTTAGTGATGAAGTTGGTGTGTAAAAGCTTCTTTATACGTCTTCCAGACCAGTTATGATGGGCTGTATCAACATTAACTGTAGGGTTCCAAAAGAAATATGTAAATAATGAAGCAAGAATTTCATGCAATTGTGTAAGTTATAGGTCGATAGTTCCCAAATTCCCAACTATGGCAAAAAGTTCAGTTTTGAGGCAATGTTGGATTTTTTAGATAAAGGAAACATTTCAATGATAAACGAAATTCGGAGATAACCCCAAATATCTAGAGGTGATTACATAATAGTGTCAATTATTGACAAAAAGGATAAGGAAAGGAGAAAAGGGTGCTTTGCATTACACCAAGTAAAAGGAAAAAACAAGGTCCATAAAACAGTTAAGGGGGGAGAGTTGCACAAACACCAAAAGAAACACCACAACCAACTAAATCATTTTCTTTGTACCACTAAAAAGGCCCACCAACAAGGAAATCAAGAAGGTGACTGATTGGCAAAGTGAACATTCCAAGTAAAACCATCATTGATGAGTTGTTGCATCCTCTCTAATAGCCAAGGTGGCTGATTTGTCATAGTGAACCAATGTGTAAAAGCCTTGTAGTTCTCTCTGGAGCTTCGTCTTTTTGCTAGTTGTTTGTGGGCTTTTAGGTCTGGAGGGAAGAGGGATGGATGGGATTGCCATAACACAAAGTCCATGATTTGACAATAAGGAAGCTAAATCCCGAAGACTAAATGGCAATGATGATGAAACTAAAGATGGCTATGAGGTGAAAGTCTTTGTAGATGAATTAGGATTCTTCTCAATGTCAAAGGGATTGTGTGGGTAGAACTAAGGTCAGATGGGAGAATACAAGGTGCCAGTTTGTGAGATTCGTCTAGTTGGTCTCCAAAGGCATCTCCATCAAGAGGATACTTGGAAAATTCTGCCTCTTTGGTAGGGCTAGATAGGTATCCTTCCATGTTAGAACCAGCAAAAGGAATATTTGTCTTGTTGACAAAGGTGGAAAATTGATTGCCAATGTAGAAGGTGGTAGGTCTTTCTCGGAATGTGACCGTGGTGAAAGAGGGTTATGAAAAAAGAAGGCGAAGGCCAATTGATGGTGCTAGGGTTTTGATTTTGGAAACTAAAGGATACTGAAGGCTTAGTTTGAATTGGTAAAGGTTGTGGGTCCACCGTTTAATTTGTGGCAAAGGAAGTCCCATATTTTTAGGAGAATCGATCAAAGGAGCTGAATATGTGGAGGGTTGTGAAAATGAAAGAGAAGCCGAATTGTTGGGGCTAGGGTTTGGATTTTGGTTTTGGAAACTAAAAGATAATGAAGGCTTGATTGAATTGGTAAAGTATGAGTCCACGGTTTGATTGGGCAGGGAAAGAATATTTGATTGCTCCATATTTTTAGGAGAATCGATCAAAGGAGCTGATAATGAGGAAAGAGAATGCACAACCAAATTATTGGAGGAGGAAGCAAGTGAAATACCTTGATCACAGTCCGGAGAATCAAGGGGATGATCGGCCAAAATATGCGATGATGAGGCATGAGATTTTCCAAAATCCCGTAAATCATGGGGATCCTTATTTTCAGGAACCGCATTAACAATCTTTCCATGTGACAATTTCCGACGGCCACGAGCTCTGATGGTCATGGGTTGGATGTGGATGGTGAGATCAACGCCGGCCTAACTCTAAGGGTAATCGAATCTCATGTGGAATGAAGCCCCACTCATTTTCCTTGACCTTCATGCGTGCATATGAAAGATTCAAACCTCTTTCCGTTTGATTTGATGGTTGAAGATAGCCACTACAAGAGTCACCAATAAGTTTGAAGACCGTTTTTGATCGAAGTGTCATTGGTAGGCTAAAAATGTCAATCCAACCACCATTGGAGGCCACATATGCTGCTTAAAAGATAAAGGGCTCATTGGAGTAAAGAATCTCAATTTGTGTTGGTCGATAACTATCCAATCGGTATGAGCACATAGAGTATTTGAGATTTCTGAGTTGTAGACACGTAGCAAGGCTTTTTCATCTGAGATGGGGTTAATAGTGCAGCAAGTAGAGCGAGATAGATGTATTGATTCACAAATAGATGGCCAAGAATCATTGGCATTGTAGCGTTGAACAATCACCATCGCTTTCCAGTCTAATTGTGGGTGAGTATGGGATGCAGATGGCATGGGATTGATTTGATTAGGTGGGGTTGCAGCTTTGTTTAACAATGGGGGTGAGCAGATTTAGGTTGGATAGCAGCCCTCAAGTTTGGGGTTTTGGGATGGTGTTTAAGGTGATGGAAGGACTAGGACTACTTGGGTAGTCGGAAACCAAGGAGAAGAAGGAGAACCATACCATTTTGTTCTCCATAGATGGAATCAGGATGTTGGTATGTCGGCCAGATTGCTCCAAAAGGTTGAGTTCCGCAACAAAACCATTCTTGTTATTGTGTTTTTCAAGCCACAAGGTATCACTGTCATCATTCAATTTCCCGAAGAACATATGGTTGCAAGGATCTTTGTAGAGAGAATTGAAAGATGAAGCAAGCCAATCAAGAGTCTTCCATGAAACAAAAATTGTGTGTGTGTGTGGTCGGCTCTGTATGGTTATCTTGAATTGTTTCCGTGTTGTTGATGTAGTCGGGGAGAGGGGGAGAATTTTCCGATCAATGTGTATTGATAGGGTGTTGGTAGAGGTCGAGGTTGCGGCGGAGGAAGCATGGTTGACGGAGCTAACTATGGAAAGGAGTGTTGGATCAACACCAACACGTAGCGAATGGAACAGGATCCATAAGCACTCTAATTTATTAATTTTGGTTGAGAAGAAACATGCTAAAACAGAGTTTAATGGGTTTCAAGAACATATCTTGGCAGAACCGTTGAAATCTCTATTTCCAGTTGCAAAATCCTCCAAATCCTTGTGTAGACCACCAAAGATCTTCCCTACTACCCTCTTGTGCTCTAGATTGAGTTGTGGGACTCAAAATAAGCTGGAATCAAAGGGAATATGGAGAAAGCTCACTGAATCAACCCATTGAAGAACACCTTCTTCATCCGAATTTTTCAGCAAAAAATCAATTGGTTCATCACTTAATTCTTCACTCTCATCTCTTCAATATATTGCAGACTATCATGCAAAGAGATGTGCTGCATGGGATGCAACTCATGCTTGGAGTAAATCAAGGAAGAGGTGGTGGGTTCCTAGTGAGCAAGTTGAAGATGAACTTGAAAAACCCATTTTTCAAGTTTGTGTAATTTTTCAATTTCCAAAAATCCAAAATTGATTTTAAAATCATATTTTATTTCTAAAATCAAAATTTATTAATTTTACCAATTAATTTTCTAATAAAATTAATAAATAATTATTTAAACAATTTAAATAATTCTAATTAATTTAATATCCAATATTAAATTAATTTTTACACAAATTCATCTTCATATATTTAAATCATATTTAAATATATTTTCTCCAATTCCGTTTGATTCTAATTTGAACATTTCAAATTAACTTATCACGCTACTCTAGAGCTAATCCATTTCCGAGCTAGTAGGGGGACCTCATGGACCTACAGATCATGGACTCCAACGATCTGAGATTAATCAGCTAAACTCATTAGACCGATCTAACTCCTATTCGTTAACTAATGGATCACTCCATTAAAGCCCATAGTTGAACTCCTCTCGCTGTAGATATATTATGTCCACTCGATATGATTAGTAAGTTAACCCTTCACAGGTTGTTCGTAATAACGGTTGGGTCAACTCTCTGTTTTACCCTCGAAATTACCTCTTGTTCCTTAAGTCCCCACTGATCCCCTAATGAACAATTGTTTTGTGATCCGATCAACAAAACCGAGTCCTTCTCATGCCAAATGAGAGGGCGGGATCCCTTGTTCAAACCCCAGAATCAGTACTTAAGGGAACAACCTCTCTACTATCCTTAAAACGGGTAGGAGTGAATTTTATCTTGCACCGTCCCCAGTTATCTATCCAGTCTTACCTCTGAAATGACAGTCTTATTGAGCCGGCGCTGTTGAGCGAACCCTCACCTATGTAAATCTAAGGGTAATTCCAGATAAACAGGAGTTCATAGTTAGCTTAGGATTAAGGTCAAGTTACCTAGGTCATCGCTTTGAAATAGTCAGTCTTAAATAGTAAACAGCGTTATAAAGTAAGAGTGACTCATTTCGTGGTCCGATCTTGTACAAACTCTTTTGCACAAGGATACCCCCACTCCTTATGTCCAACATGAATGAATTAGGATCACTTCGTTTGTAGCATTTTACAACTCCTTGTAACAACTACAGAGCAGGCCGTATCCAATGGTGTTACCAGAATAAGGTACCCAACCTTATCCATATACTATAGATCATTTTGACTATTTACTTGAACCTGATCCACCTTTATATCTCCACATAAAGTTCAAGTACTCATCCGATAGTCAAGGGACTTTTAGATTTATTGGATTTCTATTCAAGCAATAGATCTATTCAATAACACCTTTATTGAATTTTCAGAATAAGTTCCATTGTTTACATACCACGAATTTTAGGACATAGAACCCAACAAGGAAGATGATTTATGGGAGAGAGGAAAGAGCCATCCCCACCCCCCCCAACTTGGGTAATGTTGAGGCAACGTCGGATAAGGTTCCAGTCTACTCACCTTCCTTCCCAAAACTTAGTCTACCATATTTTTAGCCTTGCAACAACTTTGTTTGTTTGGAAAAAGGCGTGAGCTGTGAGACGAAAGAATTGCAACCACCATACTGCAATGACTGGCGTGGTGAATGACTAGGCTTGGACATAACAATTATACGGATAGGGCTGGTTGGAGAATTAGAGAGAATATTTAAAACCATTTTTAATTAATTTTTTTGCCAATTAATAAAAGAATTGTTATGCCAATCAATCTACATAAGTAGATAATGATCCAATATCATTCCGTTAGGTTCACATATGCCCATGTGTTGTCTGTTTCTGTTGAATGTGTCTGATACCACCACTTTACTAAAAATGGTGTAAGCATGCTTTCTTGTCCTATCTTTCTTAGATATGTTCATTTCATTTAAACAAGCAGTCTTAGTATGCCTGAACACAGTTCAATTATTGGTGTATTATGTGGCCATATAGGCCCTTTTGATTGTAATCAGATGTCATTTCCTAAAAGTCGTTGCTTTTGTTGTAGTTTCCATATTATTTTATTATAGCTCTAGCTACTTTAATAGTTTATTTATTTTATCTTGTAGAGAGCGAGAGCTTGAAATTGTAAGAAAAGTTAGAAAGAGACAACCATTGAGGCGTGGGAAGGTATCTCCACGTCTCCCTGTGCCCGATCATATACAAAAGCCTCCTTATGTTGGTTCTTCTATACTGCCAGAAATTTCAAGTGAGTATCAAATGCATGATTCTGAAGGAATTGCTCAAATGAGGGCTGCGTGTCAGCTTGCCGCTCGTGTGTTAGACTATGCTGGAACTCTAGTTAGAGTAAGTTGTTGGCTTCTAGGTTCAATATTGGTTGCTTTATCATCTAGTACATTGGTATTGGAACCCTGGTTATAAATAGTGTGTAATTGTTTCTGATTTAATTTTGTTTAGACATCATGTTTGGAGGATGTGGATGTGTTAAATGTTAAATGACATTTGAGTTGCTCTTGACACACGTTTTTTGTTTCAGCCCTCAGTAACAACCAATGAAATTGACAATGCAGTGCACCAGATGATTATTGATGCTGGTGCTTATCCTTCACCTCTTGGCTACGGGGGATTTCCAAAGAGTGTTTGCACATCAGTTAATGAATGCATGTGTCATGGAATACCAGACTCTCGTCAATTGCAGGTTCCATATTTGTATATCAAATACTTACATAAAATTCATGTTTTTTACACTAACAATAACTCTTTTATGCAGAGTGGTGATATAATAAACATCGATGTGACGGTCTATCTAAATGTATGTTCTTAATTGTTCCTCATTCTAGATTTTAGTCCATCACCGTATATGTTTCCTTCTTTTTTTCGTACATATAACATTGTTTGTTGTATAGCAGTGCTCTTTTTCCCCTTAGTTTTAGCACCTCTTTGTTCTAGAATCTACTTAAATGTTTGATTTAGTTAACTCTACCTACATGCTGGAAACCTCTATTCTGAAAGCTATGTTTATTTCCCAATTCAAAGATGAGGCGGATTAGAGGGGAGAAAAAATTGTTGAGTGAAATGTCTAGTCTCTACTGTTTAGTCACCATAATACCAAAACCAAATAAAAGCATGAATCTTAGTAGGGTTTCCTTTAAACCAAACCAAGCAGGGAGATTCAAATCTTGGATTAATAAATTATTCACATAATGATAATAAGACTGGCAATATAATGTTTCATTACCACCATTGAAGGGACGATAGTAACTTGAATAATGGACATGAAATACTAAACTCTTATTGGCTGTTTGGCCCAAGAAGTTGGAGTTGGGGTTAACTTCACTCCTTGTTTAGTCCAAGGAGTTCGTGTGCCCCACAAATGAAAAACATCAATTTCACGCCCTATTAACTCCTTGCATTGTGGGTCCTACTACTAAACAACTCCTCAAATTTCACAACTCCACTCTTTGTCCCAAACACCCTCTTAAAGATTTGAAGCAACCTGTAAATGAAAGATTCCAAATTGACTTGATGATGAGAAGGAAAAAAGGAAGGAGATAGTGGCAATGATCCAATTGCAGATCAAAGGAAATAAAGATGTAGAAGTGAAATACTAAGGGGAGTTGGGGGGTTGGGGGAGTGAAGTTGTCAACTCTCCTCCTCGTTTGTCCCAAGGATTTCATGGTCCCACGACTAAAAATATCAATTTTATGTCTTAACTCCTTACACTGTGGGCCCATGATTAAACAACTCTCAAGAATTCACAACTCCACTCCTTGTCCTTGAACACCCTGTAAATATCTACCGGTACCGGTAATTTAGTTTTGATCAATTAACAAGCGTTTCTATTTTGATAACCCATGGGGTCTGTTTCGTTTTATAATTACTAAAGGTCTTGACCATTGAACTTGAGCTAACATTGCATGGGTGGCTATCCCAGCTTGTGATAAGGCAATCCTAATCCTCAACCCAAAGATCCAAGCTTTCGTTGAAGCAAGAACCCATGAAACTAAGAAACTAACTGATGCAACCTGGATTTATTGAAATGTAAATAGTAATGGAACTATAAGATAAACCAAGTTATTTGAAGTACTTGGACCCTCGAGGTTCTTTCCGGTACCCCCTTCTCAAATTCCTCCTAACTTCTCTTCTTTATTGAAAAATGTGGTTTAGTTCTTGGACAAATATCTCATCATTCTCCTGAAGCTAAGTTTTCATATGCAAATTTATTCCAAGAGATGAAATCCTGAAAGTTGGTTAACTTGGCAGATTAAAAGGAGAAAGACAGCCTCGGTTTTCTTTTCTTTGTAAAGGAATCTCTGAAGATCTTAAAAGATCTATTACAAGGAAAAGAGCGTGGATTGAGATAATCTTCTGCGTAAAAGATTGGAGTTTTCTTTGCTCAGTTTGAAGTTTTAGTATCTATTTTTACAACCATAAGCTTTATCTCCTTCAGTTTCTGTCTTGTGAAGATTCCTCGTATGGACTTTGTTTTGGAATGTGCGAGTCTTCTCAACAGATTTTTGAAGTTTTGGGTTTGAATTCAGAAGATTTTTTTCCTCTGCAGTTTTGGCTTCTAGTAAGGCTGTGGTATGCATTGCAGGCCAGCTTTTCATGCTTCGAGTTCATGTTTTGAATACACATTGAACACCTTTTAATTCCCAAAGTTTCATTTGAAGATTCAAGTTCAACACTCTGCTGGATGTCGTTCCAATTCCATATTCTATTAATTATGGTCTCTTTGATTAGCAAAGCCTTTTTTCTTTTAGATGGATTAGCCTTTCAGTTCTTTCATTGTATTTTTTTTTTTTGTTCTTGTATTTTTTTCACTTTTATTTTTGTTTAAGCTTCTTTTTGTATCTTGTATTTTGTATTTTGAGCATGAAGCTTATTTCATTATTTCAATGAAAAAGTCTTGTTTCCATTTTAAAAAAAGGGGGTATTTGGACCCTCCCAATCTTGAGATCACACTCAAGCCTTAATTCATTCACTAAATATTCCCTATCTTCCCTATTCTCCTTATCTCTATTTATAACCTATTGGATGATATAATATTAAATTTGCTTTCACCCATCAGCTTAAGCTTTTGGGTCAATTGGTGATTTAAGATGGTATGCGAGCATCTAATGTTTTAACCCTAAAAACCCTAATTTTCTGAAAACCAAAAAACCCTAGCTACTGCCACTTCCACCGCCAGTCATCTCCAATCGCTTGTTGCTGCTGTTCAATCACATCTCTGCCAGATGTTGGATCTCAGCCATCGATCAATCACCTTTTGCCCCGATGTTGCATCTCAACCACCTGGTTCGTTCGTTTGTCGTGATGTCTTTGGATCTCGTCAGTTGTTTGCGAGTTGTCACTGTCGGTCGTCCTTGTCTGTCGTTGGTCCCTGCTATGCACTGCCCACCATTTCTTTGACTATTCTCCTTCATATTGCAATGAAGAAGTTAGAATTGCATATGATAAATTTTCACTAATTGCAGGAGGAAGCATTACGTTAATTAAAGATATAACTCTAAAGTTTGGCCTCTATGTTCCTAAATTAGCCTGTAACCTCTTATCTGTCAATAAACTTTCAAAAGATTCTAATTGTCATTTTACTTTCTTTGAATCCTAATAGCTCCCTAAAAGAGCTATTTTTTCTAGCCTAAATCGGGCTAGCTTTTATAAATTTAATGTTTAAATGTGTTTTAAGGAGACTTTCGAGACATTTTGGATGCAAATCGGGCCAAAATAGAGCAAAAAACGACAAGAAAAGATCAAAATGATCAGAATGCCCTTGGTTGTATTGCCACACTATCATGCGGTGCTGAAGGCAGAGAGTAGCAAAATGGAAGGACAACGCTGCAACGCCATTCACCATCAAGTAGGTGATGCACGTTCGCGATCGGCGTTGCACACAGAAGGCCCCAGATCACGTGTGCAATGTTGCGGTAAAAGGTCTCAGCATTGTAGCACCACCCTCGACGACGACGCCAATTTAATGTGACCAAGAATGGACCTGTCGTGGAGTCCTCGATCATCAAATACATTTATCAGTTATAATTACCGATCCTTGCAACTAGCCAACTACTACTACTAACGGGTAGTATTAGCGGCAAGAGTGGGTTGATCTGCAAGGAAGTGCGAGATTTGTTCATTAAGCTGATTCTTTAGTTAAAGTGGTCTATGGGGGGTTGTGTGTGGTTATAGAGAAATAAAGTTCGGAAAATGAAGGACAAAAAGGTAAATGTTACATAAGATTGGATTAATTTAGTCTAGGAGCAGGTAGTAATCCGATGGGATTTGATCAATGAATCTCATAATAAAACATACATTCAATTTGCAAGCACAGAACAACTTACTTGGCTCAACGAACTTGTTTGCGCAGCGCCAAGTTGTTGGAAAAGCCAAACATGCGCCCGAACCATCAATTAAGACTAGCATCCTAATTAAACTAGATGATTTGTCCTATTGGGTCGATAGCATTAGTATAGATTATAAATGTATGCTTTAAGGTTTATGGTTCCATTGAGACGATTAACTAATTGGATTCTAATTAACCAACTGGTTTGTTCTTTGAAGTTGAACTTCGGTTGAGCATGCAAGCAAGAACTATGGATAGCCTATATTTTTAACATACATGGATTGAACTTTTGCCACTTAGGCGATTAAAGCGAAACAAAACATGGGAGGAATCATTCAAGCCCAAATCTAAAGTTAAGGACATGCATAAGGGTCCAGGGCGTCAATCCATTCACAAATACATATTGAAATAAATCAGAGTTCAAAGATGCAAGAAATCTCAATGCATTAAACCATGTGTGAATTTGAATGGAATATAATATTTTGTATTCCGTTGAATAATTGTAAGATACATAGCCTTCTTATATAGGAGATAGGCTAAATACATAAAAGGAAAAAATTATAATGAGAATAAAATAAAATCTTTGGACTTTGGTGATATTACAACTAATTATCTTATTTACAACCAACACTCTTCCTCGAGCTAGTTTAAATATATCTTCCATTGCTAACTTGGAAACCATTTTATCGAACTATAATTCTCGTAGTCCTTTAGTCAACACATCGGGAGTTCAGTACTGGGCAGATATGGAATACATATCACACCAGTTTCAAGTTCTTTCCTTTTTCCTGCCCTAGCTTCATCTTACAACTCAGATGCATAGTGACTGATCTTCTTTGCAATCTTTGCTTCTTTCTTTGTTTCCCGACCTTATTCTTCATTGTTTCTCCTCTTTCAGTGTTGGCCTCTACCACAACACTTTGTATAGCATCTACATTTTCTTCTTTAATCTATGTGACTTCTTGAGGAGTTGTATCCTGAAAAGACTGGAATATCATCTTCATGTTCTTCCTCATCTCCAATCGATCCATCACCTTGTCCAACCGTTCACAAGCACTCTTCACTATTTCTTCACATAAGCTCTTATTGAAATCAATGGTCAGAATTGAACGACTCTAATACCAATTGGTCGAACCCAGATATATTGAAATGTAAACGGCAAACGGAATTACAAGATAAACCAAGTTATTCGAGGTACTTGGACCCTCCCATTCTTGAGATCACACTCAAGTCCTAATTTACCCCAAATATTGCCTATCTTCCCTAATCTCTTTATTTCTATTTATAACCAAATTCCAAAACCAACTCCACTAGCTTATTACCAATATACCCGTGATATCTCTCTAGCACCCTAATACCATTCCTATCATTGTTGATAGAATCCAAATATATTGAGATATAATCGGTAGCAAAAATACAAGATAGACCGAGTAATTCAAGCTACTTGGACCCTCCCAGTTTTGAAATCACACTCAATCCCCAACTTACTCACCAAAATATTGCCCGTCTTCCAAATTCTCCTTATCTCTATTTATAACCAAATTCCATAACCAACTCCCCTAGATAATTACCAATATACCCTTTATCCATCTAACACCCTA
Source organism: Benincasa hispida (assembly GCF_027475165.1). Taxonomy (NCBI): domain Eukaryota; kingdom Viridiplantae; phylum Streptophyta; class Magnoliopsida; order Cucurbitales; family Cucurbitaceae; genus Benincasa; species Benincasa hispida. Next base: position 45,916,355 of record NC_143489.1, on the reverse strand, counting down.
ATGCCATTCCTATCACTAACACCTCCATATACAAAATTTCTCAATCAAGAGAACAGACTAGAATTACCTCTTAGTTTGAAGATTTAGAACCAAGATTTGAACCTTCTTCTAGATTGAGTCACTCCACAATCAAACTTGATCAAGGCTTGATTGAACGGTTTGTATCATTCTATCACAAGAATTGCAAGAAGAACTTAGAAAATGCAAGGATAGTTACTGAATACTGAGTATAGAGACTCAAACTTGAGTAATGGTTTCATTCTTTACATGCTAATCTCGTGGCCTTTTATAGCCATCACATAAAGATAACTCCCAACCCTTCCAATTTCCAAAAACCAGATACAAAAAGACATGGCCATCATTGACAAGTTTTTTAACCCCTAAAATTAATTATCTAGACAATTTAACAGTTAAAAGCTGAAAGTTAATTAAAGACAACTAAAGTTTATTAATGGAAACTCTATGCTCTTGATCCATATCAGCTTGGATTCTCCACGATTATGATAATTACTTCTAGCTTTAGGAATAAGGTTGCAAGGAACAGTCTATGTGCATGACTATGTTACTCACCGTCACTGGGAGAATCATGCGAGCAGGGGTTGCGAAGAAGAATGTTAAAGGGAGAATGTGGAATCACTGATTTAAATTTAACTTTTTCTTAGTATCTATTTTAACGAAAAAAGTTGGATTTAACATTAAAATAGTTTCTTTTACATTGATGTAATTGTTTCAGTCTAAAAGGATTTAAATAGGGTATAGGTATTGTTGAAAATAGGAATATTTATTTTTTGTAATTACTAGTTTTTTCCTTTGCTGTAATTTCCTTTTGTGCATATTTAATTCTTTTGATCTTTCTCCTCATTGTACCGTTGAATTATTGCCTTTTATGATTTCTACCTCTCTTTAAATTTAGGGTTCTACCTTTGTATAGGGGATGAATAAGAAAAATTCTGTCTACCAAAACTTCATGGTATCAGAGCATTTTTTTGAAACCCTAAGCTAAGCTTTGCATCAGGAGCCATAGTCTTCAAGAACAATTTAAGTTTCGCGCCAGAGGCAATAATCTTCAAGAAAAAAATCCAACTTCGTGTCAGAAGCTCTTAAGTTCATTCTTCAGCATCACGTCAGAGCCTCACCTTCAGCTTTGCATCAGTTGGCAATTTGAAAGCATTGGTCATAGGCAAAGAGGAAGAAGAAGAAAAAATAAAAAACTGGAAAATCATTGCTGATCTAAGCCTTTCTTTTTTCTGACGAGGAGGAAGAAATTTTTTGGGATTTTTCTCTCATCGTGGGTTGCATATTTTCTGGAATTTCTGAGACCTTCTCATGCAGTTTGTGGGTTGCAGACCTCTCTCTCATCCAAGCTTGTAAGCTATATTCTGTCCGTGGCAAGCTCCTTTTATGGGTCAGTTTCTCAGATTACTTGCAAATTTTAAACTTGTCTGAGCAATTAGGTTAGGCCCAAATTTTATTTTGCAATCTATTCTTTTCTAGCTTAAACTACAAAAAACAAAGCCTCTTCATCAATGGCATTTCCACTCACAACAATCTTGAGGGAACCTTACTTCCAATCGCAAATCACAAATTAAATGGGAAGAATTATCTCTCTTGGCACACTTTGTTATGATGTTTATTTGTGGAAAAGGAAAGGAAGATTACCTATCAAGCAAAACTTCTATCCCAGACAAAGATGATAAACAATACAAGGTGTGGAAAGCTGAAAACAATATGGTCATGTCATGGCTAATCAATTCCATGACAACTAAAATTGGTGAAGGATTTTTACTCTTCTCAATTGCGATTGAAATTTGGGAAGCAACTCTTGAAACTTACTTCGATCAAGAAAATACTTTGGAATCCTTTGAATTAGAAGGAAAACTTCATGGCTAAGGCAAGGTGATATGCAAGTTACTCAATACTTCACCCAACTTTCTCGTCTATGGCAACAACTTGATACTTTTGAAAGTCATAAGTGGGAGTGTACTAAAGATGCAACTACATACAAACAAATTGTTGAAAAGAAATGGGTGTTCAAATTCCTTCTCGGTCTCAATAAAGAATTAGATGAGGCATGGTTGAATCCTAGCTTTTAAACCCTAACCTAATATTAGAGAAGTTTTTGCAGAAGTAAGAAGAGAAGAAAGCAGAAAAAAGCTAAGTAGAAGAAAGCAGAAAGAAGAGAAGAAGGATTCGCCTTACTTGTTTGAACTCTTGGTAATGAGGTCCACACTCCAAATACAAGTTTCCATGATAACCATTATAATCGAAATTAGAATTACAATGGAAATGAAAATCGACCACGAAAGCCAAGGCCATGGTGTGAGCATTGTAAAAACCCAGGGCATACCAAAGATATATGTTGGGTCTCTTCATCTTGATTGTTCCCAAGTCTCAAGTTAAGGAGTTAGGTGTTAACAAATCTATTTTTGTTGCTTCTAAAGACAATTATGATAGTAGAATAATGTTATGGCATAAACGTTTAGGCCATCTCAATTTTATGTATTTGAAACGGTTTTTTCCAAACCTTTTTAGTAAATGTTCTCACGTACAATGTGAGTTGTGTGAATTGGCTAAGAAAACTCGATTTTTGATGAAAGTAATAGGAGAAAAGTAGAAAAGTGCATGCAGAGTTTACGTGGAAAACCGTTGAACAGGGAGAAAAAACCATGATGTAGAACACTTTCTATTATTTTCTAATACCACATACGAGAGAGGACACTCATATAAATAGACTAGTAGGAAACCCTACTATAGACTAGGGCAAAGGTAAATTACTAAAATGCCCTTAGGGCTAAAGTCCTCTATTTTCGACACTCCCCCTCAAGTTGGGGCATAGATATGAATAAGACCCAACTTGTTAATACAAAAATCGAAGCTTTGCCTGAGTAACCCTTTTGTGAGGATATTTGCGACTTGTTGACCAGATGGAATATACGGAATACAAATATTGCTATTGTCGAGTCTTTTTTCGAGGAAGTGTATCGATTTCCACGTGTTTTATCCCATCATGTTGAACAGGATTATTTGATTTGCTTATTGCTGCTTTATTGTCACAATAGAGCTTCATTGCTATCTTGACGAAGATTTGACAGAATTTTCTTCAATCAAATTTCTTCACATATTCCTAGACTCATAGCCCTGAATTCTGCTTTAGCACTGCTTCTAGCAACCACCTCTTGTTTTTTATTCCTCCAAGTAACAAGATTACCCCTTACAAAGGTATAGTACCCAGACATTGACTTTCTGTCTACAATCGAGTCTGCCTAGTCAGAGTCGGTGTACGTTGAAATGCACCGTTTTTTAGATTTTCTGAACATCAAACCCTTACCAGGAGTAGTTTTCAAATATCTCAGAATATGTTCCACAGCCTTCATATGCTCTTCGTAAGGTTCTTGCATAAATTGGCTGACTGCACTGACAGCATAGGATATGTCCGATCTAATATGGAATAGGTAAATTAATTTCCCAACAAGGCGCTGGTATCTCTCTTTATTGACTGGAACTTTGTTAATAGAATCACCAAGCTTAGTATTAAATTCCACAGGAGTATCAACATGCTTGCATCCAGTCATACCGGTTTCTTTTAGTAAATCAAGCGTATATTTCCGTTGAGAAACTGAGATCCCCTCTTTTGACCGAGCTACTTCCATTCCTAGAAAATACCTTGGTTTTCCATGGTCTTTGATCTCAAACTCCTCAACTATTTTCTTTTTTAGCCTGATAATCTCGGTGGCATCATCGCCGGATAAAACAATATCATCTGAGTACACAATAAGAACAACAATCTTCCCTGACACTGACTTTTTTGTGAACAGAGTGTGATCAGAGTGTCCTTGAGTATAACCTTAGGATTTCACGAAGGTAGTGAGTCTGTCAAATCACGCTCTTGGAGATTGTTTCAACCCATACAGGGACTTCCTTAGTTTAAATACTTGGTGATCAAATTGAACCTCGAAACTGGTGAAGGACTCATGTAGACTTCTTCTAACTCCCCGTTAAGAAATGCATATTTTACATCAAGTTGATGGAGAGACCAGTTTTTGCCTATAGCCATCGACAGGAAAGACACGAACGATATTTAGCTTTGCTACAGTAGAGAAAGTCTTTGAGTAGTCTATTCCAAAGGTTTGAGTGAAGCCTTTAGCAACCAACCTAGCCTTGTACCTGTCAAGCGTCCCATCAGACTTATACTTTATGATGAACACCCACTTGCATCTGACTGTCTTGTGCCCTTTAGGAAGAGAAACACGATCCCAAGTATTGTTTTTCTCAAGAGCTCTCATCTCCTCCATAACTACAACTTTCCACTCAAGAATCTCCATTGCCACATGTATACTGCTCGGTATCGTTACTATATTCAGGCTCGTAGTGAGAGCCTTGAACTCAAAGGACAAATTACAGTTAGACAGATAACTGCGCATAGGGTATTTAGTGCAAGATCTGGTACCTTTCCTTAAAGCAATGGGAATATCAAGGGAGGCATCATGGCCTTTTGTTCTGTTTGATCCTTCATCAATAACACCACATTCAGTCTCCTGCTGTAGAGTTCCATTTATTGAAACTTCTTTCACACACTCATCCTTACTTACAACAGTATCACCTTCTGGATTTGTTTCCTCACAGCTGTTACTTTCAACAGCATCAACATCACACATGGTGTCCTTGGTATAGTCATCAGTACTGTCGGAAGTTTTCTCATTCTCACCCACATTACACAAATCATTTTTAGTGCAAACATCAATATCATTAGAGACAGAAATACGACTACCTTGAGCTGATGCTGGTTTGACTCATGGGCCAAAATCGGAGAAGCAATAGGTGATACTATTTCCTTCCTGAGATTCTTCCTGTAGTATGTTATCCACGAGACTTGTTTGATAGGAAGGCCAGTATTGTTAATAGACAAGATAGGTTCAGGTTCAGGAAGTAAATCTAATGAGATCGAAGATATGGACTAATTAGTCTCTTCACTAGAACTCTCCCCCTGAAGATGACTAATGGGAAAGAAGGACTCATCCTCGAGAAAGGTAACAACCATCGAAATGAAATACTTTAGTGATAATGGGTGGTAACACTTATATCGGCGTCGATGAAGGGGATATCTAACAAAAACACATTTCTGGGCACGAGGGGTAAATTTGGTGCGATTAGGACCATGAGCATGAACGAACAACACACCCAAACACCCGGAGAGGAACGTCAGGAATGAGGCGTGTGGTTTGGTATGACTCTTTAAAACACTCAAGAGGAGTGAAATTTTAAAACACGTGAAGGCATGTGATTAATAAGATGGGCTGCGGTTAAGACCGCATCCCCCCATAAGTAGAGGTAGACAACATGAGGGAATGAGCAACCTCAACCAGGTGGGGATTTTTCCGTTCAGCCACCTCATTTTGTTGAGGAGTATATGCACAAGCAAGAGCTTTGATGAACAATCCCTTTAGACGATAAAAATTCACGAAAAGTATTATTGAAGAACTCTCGCCTTTATCACTTCGAAGAATGACAATTTTGGCATTAAACTGAGTTTCCACAGTGGTGTAGAACTGTTGAAACACTAAGGACGCCTCAGACTTATTAGTAAGAAGGAAAACCCAAGTAAGCCGAGTGTGATCATCAATAAAGGTCACGAACCAACGTTTGCCAGTAGAGGTAGTGATTTGTGAAGGACCTCAAACGTCACTATGGATAGTGAAAGGTTTAGACGACTTGTAAGGCTGGGATTGAAACGAGACCCAATGTTGTTTAGCACGAATACACATATCACAAGCCAAAGAGGAGATATCAACATTAAGAATTAAATGTGGAAACAAATATTTCATATATTGAAAACTATGATGCCCAAGGCGAAAATGCCATAACATAGTCTTTTTCAAGATAGAATAACAGGAAGAAACAAACTAGCCTTACAACAGTTCCTAGAGGAAGCATCAACATTAAGGAAATAGAGCCTTCTATCGTGCCGGGTAGTGCCAATCATCGTCCTCGAGCTCAGGTCCTGAAATAAAACAGTGTCAAGTGAGAAAACAGCTTGGCAACCCAGATCTCTCGTAATCTTACTGATAGACAATAAGTTGTAAGAAATTTTGGAACATGTAACACATCCTGTAAAGTTAAACCCTTAAATAGTGAGAGATAGCCTTTTCCAGCAACAGGAGCAAATGACCCATCTGCAATCGTAATCATTTCATTACCAGCACTTGGACATTATGAAATGAATTGATCAGATGAGCCTGTTAAGTGATCCTTAGCTCTCGAATCAATAATCCACGGTTTTTTACCATAGACACTAATAAAACCAAAGGACTAAATCGTACCTGACTGAGCAATGGCACCAACAGCACTCAGATCATTCTGACTATTTACTTGAGGTTGAGAGCTCCCATTTGTTGAATCACTCACAAGAGCTCGTCCAGAATTTGACTTATCATGTGACTGACGCCGTCTACTATTTGATAGTCTCCCATGCAACTTCCAACACTAATCTTTAGTATGCCAAGGCTTCTTGTAGTGTTCACAAACCGGAGGTGGCTTACTATTTTGCTTATCACCTTCAAGTCCAGATGACTGCGCATTAAACACAGCAGAATCTGTTGAAGAGATAAGAAGATTGTTCATGGCACTGGACCTATATTCCTTGAGATGAACCTCAGAGCAGACTTCCATAAGAGAGGGTATTGGTCGCTGTCCCAATATCTGACTACGTACCATATCGAATTTAGAATTCAAGCCAGTAAGAAAATCATAAACTCGATCTGTTTCCTCAATTTTTGAGTACTGTACTCCACCACAAGGATAGTCCCAGACAACTTCACGACACAGATCCATCTCCTGCCAGAGCAAAGACAACTTGTTGAAATAAGACGTCAAATCCATAGTTCCCTGTTTGCATTCATGGACTTGTTTACGTAGCGTATACAGTCGAGAAGCATTCTGTCTCTTTGAGTATAACTTCTGAATTGCGTCCCAAATATCCCGAGCCATCACAGCATACAACAGGGGTTTGCCTATCTGTGGTTCCATGCTATTTACCAACACAGACCGGAGTAATGAGTCATCTCCTTTCCAGATGCGTTCTTGAGGATCACCAGGCCTAGGTTTCGGTATCTCACCCATTAAATACCCGAATTTATGACGTCCCTCAAGAGCCATCTTGATAGACTGAGACCACGAGAAATAGTTCTGACCATTCAATTTCTCTCCAGTAATAAACCTTGCAAAATTTCCCATTGATCCAGACAAGAAATTCGTTGTGGGTAAAGCAGGGAAAGAGGTTACCGGATTTTCTGAGGACATCGGCAGGTTAGAAGAGAGATCTGTCTGGATGTTCATGGTTGTCCCAAGGGCTGTCTCGAGAGCTGCTATTTGTTGCGGAAGATGAGTGAACTGTTGTTGAACCTCTATGGGAGATAGATTTGCGGAGCCTATTATGCCTTGACCCCCTGGAATAGAGTGCATAGGTTGTTGTCCGAGATAGGGTGACGAAGACTCCCCAACCTCAAAACTACTCCGCTTGTTATTGTTGGTGCCACTGTTCAATGTCGTCGGAGGATAATTTCTGCCGCTTGGAGCTGTCGGAACCAGATAATTGTTGGTTGAATGCGGATGGTGACCAAACCTAGCTGGATCAACAGATTGAAGCTGAACCGGCGTGCCAGGAGTAATATGAAGGCTAGGTTGTGGGTTGTGATAACTGGTAGAAATACAAGTTATTATAGCTCAAATAAGTAAAAACAATGAGAGAATGCGATGACAAAATAAGTAATATCATGTTCGAAAGTGCTAAACTGATAGGAATTGCGATCGCAAGCGCTCATCGCATAAAAGCGGTTAATTTACTTATTTTGTGTAGGAAAAATGCGATGGCGCAAGGGAAATTGCGATCCAAAGGAATAAGGCGTCAGTGCGCTTGAAGGTTGCGATTTATGAAGCACAGACACAGATATGGCTATACATACTGATACGATCGGATATGGCAATTTGTCAATTTCTAAAAATCTAAGATACGGATACGTCTAAGGATGTGTCATTTTTTTATATATATTTTTAATATATATATGTCTAAAAAACGAGGATACTGATACGTTGAAGATACATCTTTTTTCTTTAAAAAAGTCTAGGATATAGATAAATTTAGCATACAAGTTAATAACAATAGCACAAAATAGAATACAAACACAGAAATACAATACAAAAAAAGCAACATCTAAGATGTTGAAGTACAATAGTTAATAAAATGCAATAGAAAAGTGACTCATGTTGCAAAGAAGAAGAAGAAGAAGATTAGAGAGAGAAGTATAAAGAACTTATTGTTGAAGATATCCAAATGGTTTATATTTTGGTGGACTTTGTGGGGATTCAAATGTGAAGCTGAAGATTAGATGATTCTAGTCTAGGGTTTGGTCCGTTATTATTATTATTTTTTTAAGTTTTGAACGCGAGTTGTGAGCTTTTTAAATAGGTTGTCTAATTTTAGATTAGGAAAGATTTAGATGAGTTACTTGTCTTTTTTCTTAAGAAAAAATGTACGCATAGAAATAGATACGTCAAATCGCATGTCAGATACGTATGAAAGTATAGATACGTCAAATCGCGTGTCAGATATTTATCTGGGAAGTATCTGGAAGTATTGGTATCTGATACGTGTCTGATACTGATTCTTTGCCTCACATATCTGTGCTTCATAGGTTGCAATCGTGAGAAGCTTCTTAAAAAGGTGGTCGCATAAAGACTGCGCATCAAGGTGACAGCATAATAAATCACGATGGGACGGAAAGCTAATAACGGTTGAATCCGAATTTAGTTGACAAGCCGTTAAAGCCACACTGTAGCAGGTACACTCAACTTTTGGTGACCACTAATCGGCGCATTAGAGTAGGGGAATTAATGACGTCCATCATTGCAATCATTAGTAAGAAAGGTTGCTTCACCTTGAGCTCTATAAATACTAAAGGCCATCAGTGTAAAAGGGTTAACAAGTTAAGAAGTTAGAGAGTTAGTAGTCTGTCACGCACATACTCATACATATACTTAGAGGACGGAGAAGAGCAAGGAGACGAGGAAGTCGAGAGATCATTCCCAGACAAATCGAGAGACTACCGTTTGTTACTGTTGCACCAATAGTAACAAGCAGAGTAGTCTTGAGGTTAGGGAGTCTTCGTCACCCTATCTCGGACAACAACCTATGCGTGCTAGGAGTAATATGAAGGCTAGGTTGTGGCTGGTGATAACCGGTAGAAATACAAGTTTAATTATAGCTCAGATAAGTAAAACAATGAGAGAATGCGATGGCAAAATAAGCAATATCATGTCCGAAAGTGCTAAACTGATAGGAATTGCGAACCCGTCTAGAGGCTTGGATGGCTCGGCTCGATTGTGGAGAAGGCTGGCTGGACCTGTTCGAAGAAAGTCGGCTGGAACGAACCCTCTAGAGGCTTGGACATGCTGGTAGTGCTCCTCTCGGCTGGTTAGCTCCAGTAGGGCCAGTCGGCTTGAGAAGGTGAGGAAGAGCAGTCTGAACATACCGTTCTACGACGGTGTGCACAACAGTGACTATGTTGACAGTGGTGGCACCACTGTTGCTGGCTGGTGGTGATTGTGACTCCCCTGGTTGATTTTCATTGATAACGGCTAGGGTTTCATCTCCATACTCTGATACCATGATGAAAGTTAGGAGAAAAGTAGAAAAGTGCACACATAGTTTACGTGGAAAACCCTAGAACAAGGAGAAAAAACCACGATGTAGAATACATTTTATTATTTTCTAATACCACATACAAGAGAGGATACTATAAATAGACTAGTAGGAAACCCTACTACAGACTAGGGCAAAAGTAAATTACTAAAATGCCCTTAGGGCTAGGTCTTCTATTTTCAACAATTTTCATACCTTATAAGTAACTACAAAACCCTACCATCCTTTTTCAATGATCCATAGCAATGTGAGCAGGGCTAGTAAGGTTAAAAGCATAACAGGAGCTACACCGTAGGAAAAGAAAACACATTTGTTAATAAGGAACAATATCAAAGATTCGTTTGGATGTTGATTTACTTAACTCACACTAGATCTGATATTTGTTTTGTAGTAAGTTTTGTGAGTCAATTTATGAACAATCTTATGAAGAAAATATGCAAGCTGTTTATAGGATTCTCAGATACTTAAAAGGAACTCTTGGAGAAGGATTGTACTTCAACAAATCAGAAAAAAGAGACGTTGAAGTCTTCACAAATGCTGATTGGGCAAGTTCAAAAGTCGTCAGAAGATCAGTTACAGGATATTGTACCTTTGTGTGGGAAAATTTGGTCACTTAGAGAAGTAAAAAGCAATCAGTTGTGTCTAGGAGTAGTGCTGAAGAAGAATTGAGGGCTCTTACTCAAGGAATATGTGAAGGAGTATGGCTCAAAAGCATCTTATCAGAATTAAGAATCATGTTTGAAGAACCAATGAAGGTCCAATGTGACAACCAAGTAGCAATAAGTATTGCTAAAAAAACCTTGTCCATCATGATCGCATAAAACATGTGGACATTGATTGACATTTTATCAAAGAAAAAATCGAAAATAAAGCATCTCTCTTAACTACATACCCACCAAGATGCAGACTGCAGACATACTTACCAAGGCTTTATTCAAAAACGTCTGTGATGCATTAAAGACCAAGTGGGATTTAATTAACATCCACAACCCAGTTCAAGGGGGAGTGTTGAAAATAGGAATATTTATTTTTTGTAATTACTAGTTTTTTCCTTTTCTGTAATTTGCTTTTGTGCATATTTAATTCTTTTAATCTCTCTCCTCATTGTACGATTGAATTATTGCCTTTTATTATTTCTACCTCTTTAAATTTAGGGTTGTACCTTTGTATAGGGGATGAATAAGAAAAATTCTGTCTACCAAAACTTCAGGTATCATATATATTCACACACAAGGATATATATAATGCATTTATATTAATAGATAGATATATAACAAAACTTGCTTTCTCCTTGCACCCCTGATATGTTGGACTTCAAATGAAGTACAGCACAAGTTAGGGTTAAATCGCCCAATTGTCTGGTAATGAGGTTTCAAGTTCCCAGTGAATTTCTTTAAGTTAAAAAATTTGCATGCACAACTTCATGCGAGACCTGCCCTAATTCATTGAATTTTGATTAGTTGAAATGCAGTATGTACGTGTTAGTTTTTTTCACAGATGGCTAACATTTTCCCCTCAAATGTTCAGGGATATCATGGAGACACATCAAAGACATATTTTTGTGGAGACGTAAGTGACGGAATGAGGCGTCTGGTGAAGGTACTTTTTGTTAATTTCGGAATAAGTTATTTTATAATGAATGGCTTAATATTGAAGGTTGTTCAAAGTTTATAGTGTAATCATCGAATGCATCTCCTTTGCCACTTCTTTAGTAGGCTTATCGTTTGCCTCTTTTTCATAGTTTTTGGGCAGCCTCCCTTAATCCGATCCCCTAAGACGTTCCTTATTGATTTGATTATATCTCTGTTTCGTGTAAAAGAGAAAAGAAGAAAGAAAAAATCTCTTTGAATAAATTGTTCATATCTTCTGTACTAATTTCTTTCTTTCTTTTTTGTTATTTTGAAACAATCTTGTGTACTAATTTCAGTTCTATACTAATCTAATCCTAGTATTCTATCTTATAGTATTTATTTTCTTTTTCCCCTTTATTTTTTAAATTCTTTTGGTGTTTCAGGTTACAGAGGAATGCCTCGAGAGAGGTATCGCTGTATGCAAGGATGGTGCTAGTTTTAAGAAAATTGGGAAGAGAATCAGGTATTTCATATACTCTCAATTTGTTTTATGGGTGGAACTACTACTTGTCCGCTGATGGAGTGCCAATTCTTCACCTCTCCCTTTTTTAATAAAAAATAAAAAAATAAAACGAAATTTCTTCAGAAAAAATTAATACTGTCGGGTCATTCATTCAAAACACTTGTGTCAATAGTTAAGAAACAGAGGATCATGGAAGATTTTCTCCCCCCATTAATCATCTCTTTCCAAGTTTTTCTTAGCACTGTTAATGAAGTGCCGATATGAACATCAACACCCAGAAGACAAAAAAGAAAAACTGCTGATAAATTCATAGGGGAAGTTGCTCAATTTTGTTAAGAGTCTCCCAACTATCCACTCCCTCGTCAACTATTTCCCAAGAAAATATATGACAGTTTTCTGATTCTCAAGGCTCTTGATAGGAATTCTAAACACAAACAGGCTCTTTTATAGCGCAATTTTAGTAAAATGATGAAATGTACAACAGGAAAACTCCAATTCAAAGGAATAAAACCACCTTCTAATTTTCACATATCAGGGAGAGTACTAGTACAAAAAGAACTAAGTAGGCACTTTGAAAAATGGCCACAAACATACTAATGTCCCAAAAATCTCTTTTGAAAAAGTAATGTCCCGAAATCCTAAAAAATACTACAAGTTCTTGAAAGGCACCAGTTCTTCTGGAACCATAGCTCTTAATAGATAGGCCCACCACATTTAGCGATAAATTTCTGCCTTGTTCCTAAAGGGTGGATATAAGGCATGACAAAGGGGAGTCCCCGAGGCTGCTAGGAAAAACCATGTATGTATGTATGGGATATACTAAAAAATTTTAAATCCTCTGCCACACCTTGAGAGTAAGAGATGAGCTACTGACTACCATGAAAAAGAGAGAACTCATTTAACTCTATTCCTGGTTCAATTTTAAGTGGACCTAGCATTTTCTCTATCCTGAATGGCTTACTAATGTATTCCAATAGTTCACATGTTTACACGTTTATGCAAGTGTATATATTTGATCAGGAGGCGATAATTTTTTTTACACAATTCACTTAATTGTCAATTAATAAAGCTGTAGATTAACTGTCCTACTAATTATAATTCAGTGTGGTTATCATATATATAAGCAATGTGCTCCCGCTGTCAACTTCATTACTATGATGCCTTTTGTTAATTTTATCCTGTGTTATGTTAAAAGATCGATATTTTTCTACAATCTACACTGTTTCAAATGATCTACTATGCACAATTACCAGTGAGCATGCTGAAAAGTATGGCTATGGGGTGGTGGAGCGTTTTGTTGGTCATGGTGTGGGATCTGTATTTCATTCTGAACCACTTATATATCACCACCGTAAGTTGTCCTCTCTCTCTGTCCTTTTTGGGGTATCCTTTTGCTGCATCTTACCTAAATGATTCTGTTTTTTTTCACTTTGTAACTCATTGTTATTTGGTATGGCCAGGCAATGAGGAACCTGGACATATGGTTGAAGGTCAGACGTTTACCATTGGTGAGTGGTCGCCCTTATTGCTCTAAAATCAATATTGCCTTTCTGGCTAAATTCAGCTATAGAAGCTGTTGCTAACTTTGATCTTTAGCAAATTTAATGTGTTCGTTAGACGAAGGCGTAATTCTGTTAACATGGGCACTACATTGAATTATCAAGAATAAAAAAGGAGAAAAATTAATTTTTCACTGGACCGCAATTTAACAAAATGAATACATGTGATGTTTGTGCGTGCTGAATTTATTAAAATTTATCAAAGGGATGTGGCATATATTATTGGTTGAAGAAAACTAATATATATTTTATAATGTCATTTACTCGTAGGAAATTTCTTTTTCTACTCTTTTCTGCCTCAGAAAAAAAATGGAAAGAAAGAAAAGTCATCATTAAAGGATCAAATATAGAAGATAGGGAAAACTAGTCCTTCTGCAGAAAATCCACAGGAAGAAGGTCCTCCGATTGCTTTGAATATATATATATATATGTATATAGCTAGCATGAGTCAAACCTTTCATTGATAAGATGGAAAGAGAGACTGTTGCTCAAAAGATATAAACTCCAAAAGGAGTGAAAAAGAAGTAAAGAGAATATAAAGAAACTGCAACCTAACAAATGATAGGCTTAAAAACTTAACAAAGAATTAATCCATTAAATTGAATCAAGAGAATTAACATCAAACTGGCCATCCATCGAATATGGACAAAGAATCTCAACCTTCCTTTTAAGTAACTTTATTTGATAAAGAAGCTTCTTCTTGCGAATTCTATCTAATTTATTGTCGATATTCGAGATGTGAGCCATCCAAGCTGAAAAATTAGCATTAGATATCGAATGACTCCATAAGAAATGTTGAAAATCAATATCAAAGAGAGCCAATGAAGATACAATTCACAGATCTTGAAAAGGAATATCCAGAAAGGAGAAATGCCAAAAAACTTTTTTTGAACTTCCAAAAAGGATTCAGTTTTCTCGAATAATGAAGGTCAATAAAGAATTCGAGAGAAATTATGCTAGGCCAAAGAATTCATCTATGTTATAACCCATTCTAGACCATCCCTCTCAGTATAATTACTTCAAAAGCTCAGGTTTTGAGCTTGCTCGGCACTCTATATATATCTTTTATAGCATTCCAATGGCTGTCAGCCACAGAATAGTTGTGTAGTTAATCTAGGATCGAGTATGCGGAAGGCTAGCAAGCTCTCCAAGTATCCTTAGAAATGAATCCTTCAGTCTAAACAAGTTCTTGCCCTTTGTAATATGAAATCATGTTACAACTCTAGCTGAATCTGCAATAACAAGTAAAAACCCCCCTGTGGGCATCAGTTCCATGCTCTCAATAATCCAGTGATGCCCTTCAGTCTCCGCAGCCATTTAGAAATAAAAGCTAGTTCTTTGCTACTCTGAATATGAGGCTCTTCGCAGTTAACGTTGTCAACAGAGTGCTGAGCAAGCTCGAAACCTGACATAGATAACACCCACTCTCCCAATGACAAAAAAATTAGTTACTCCTCTCCTTATGTTTGTTTTTGGCTGTGACATGGTTAATTATGTGCTGTGGTGAATAAAAAACTACTGCTCCATCTAAACCCGACCTCTTTCATTTTCAATCCTTCCAAGACACTGAAACTCCTTATGTCTCGATAAGTTATTCTCTATTTTCTTATCTAAGGAGTATGTACTTTCCTCTCTGTAGTTTGATAGGAAGAAGAAACCACTGTGCACAAGTATGTAAGGTTAAATCTGTGTGCATGATTGCATGTTTAATAGTAATTTTGAAATAGTTAAAATCATTTTCGGCATGCTCAAAATCACCCTGAAATACACATTGAATCACTTCAAATTAATTTAATATTTAATTTTACGCTTTTGAACCCAATTTTCATTTCATAATAATTAGTTTTTGAGTCATTAAAAACATGTTTCATAATAATTTTAAAATTGACAAGTGATTTCAAAACATGTTTTATGATGCGGTGATTAGTAAGGAAATTACCTTTACATAAAAGTTCAAACATGGAAATAGAGGAAAGATGACTATTGAAATTCTGGCTGTTTCTCTTATGAAACTTTTTTGAGGGAGGGAGGGGGAGTGCATGCCAATTACGTGTTAAGCTTGCTTTAGCCTCTCTTATGGAACGAAAATGGAACATGAACCTAGACCGACCATTTTATTTCAACCTTATATTCGTAGTTTTAATTTGTTGATTGCAGAACCAATTCTTACGATGGGAGGCATTGACTGCATTACATGGCCAGATAATTGGACCACTTTAACAGCTGATGGTAGTCCAGCTGCTCAGTTTGAGCACACTATTTTGATAACTAGAACGGGAGCTGAAATTTTGACCACCCCTTGAAATTTCATGTATCTACGCAACTAACTCTCTATTAGCTGTGATATATGTCTACCACACATCCATTAGTCCATTGCACATATGATTTAAGCAGCTCTGTCGAGAATTATGCGCCATACATAGGGTAAGATGGTATTGTTGATTGGAACTTATTCGAAGTCATCATGCCACTCGTGTTCTAGGTGACATGAGAAGATTCATAGTACTACGATATTACAGTCTTTCCATTCGATATTTATCACATTATTAGATGATATTTTATTTCATCTGTTGCATTGTTAAATGCAATTTTTTTTTAACGAAGAATTACACAAAAAAAAAAAAAGAAAAAGAAAAAAAAGAAAAAAAAGAAATATCCTGTAGTAATAAATTAAGGGTTAGGAGATAAACAAAAAGGGCTCCAAACTTCCAAAAATATTTTGGAAGATCCAAAATAAATGATATTGGTATTTACTAGCAACATATAACGAAGGAAGTTCAATTGATACGATTGATTCGACAGAAATAAGGAATACTGTTACAAATGTCAATTATGGAGAAAATTTTCGGCTTTAGCACGACTCAAAATCCTGTAGAATCTTTATTCCATATTTACTTTTAAGTTGCTAATTTGTATATTTTAATGACATATATCGGACTTGATATTTTTCTTGTTTATTAATAGATATTTAGAAAGATAAAGAGAATTATAGGTAGTTACAAAAATCACAATGGATATTGTAATTTAAAGATGGCTTGAAGGTCAAATGGCGTCGACATTGATAAAGTTGATATTCTTTAAGATTCTGGATATTTTCTAAAATATAGGTTCGAAATGACATATTTTTGCAGTTAACCCTTGATTCAAATCCAATATTTTTATTGGGATAATGTCCTCGTTGAATAAATTAAAACTCATTTTATAAAAGTCATTACTTTTACTTGGACGGTTGGTTAATTTATTTTTTCTACACTAGTTTTAATTCTAGATCTATATTATACTTTTGTTTTTAACATTTAATTTATTTCAAAAACAGGCCAATAGAATACAAATTTTTACTAAAATTGGTGTATATTTATCATTTAGGTCTCATCCACATTTTTTTTTTTATAAAACAGAAAAATTAAAAAAATGTTTGATTCTCTCTTCCTCATGCACAATCTTAGGACTTCACGTCTATTGATGTTTTTTAGAAAAAAAAAACTATTTGGGATCTTCTTCCTCCTCCCTCATCCTTATTCTTTCTTCCTCCTCCTCCCTCCTTTATTCTTTCTCCTCCTCTTTTCTCCTTCTCGACAATGTGATTGTAGACGGACGGCCTCGCCCAAGGCAAAACTTCCAATGTCGGGCAGGAATCTGACACAGGCTCCAGCAAACGATGATGTGGTTGCAGGCAGACTGTGGGAGGTGGCGTGGTGCGAGAGCGAAGCTTCTGGCATCGGGCGTGTGCAAATCTGATATGAACTCGGGCAGATCTAGTTGAGGGTGGCCCAAGCTCAAGTAAACAGATGGTGTGAGACAACATGGCGAAGCTTCTGGCATCGAGTGCAATCAGATCCATGTGCGGACTCGGGCAAATCCAGGCGACGGAGCTAGGCAAGAAGATCTGGTTAGGGGGAGGGGGTGTTGGATGAGATGAAGATGGGAAGAAGAAGAGATGATGAGGAGAATTGTTGGACACACAAAACAAGAACAAATGTATATTCATATATACTTTGATATATATAATCATTTATTTTATATAAATGATGACGATTTTTGTATTTAGATTTCTTGTTTTGTGATATATACGCTTATATATATGTTCCGTGTTGAACACTAAGCCCATCTGTGTTTTTTTTGAACTACTTTGAATTTATGATATATGATATCATTTGTATATATGCTATGAAATTTATGTTCTAAGGTATATTTAAAAATAATCATGAATATTTGAGTAGATATTAAATATATTTATTAGTATATTTCATATATTTGTTTAGAATGTTTCCAAATAAACAATGGAATATACTACATGCACAAGTGAACAAACAATGGAATATTTCATATAATATAAAAAATCAACATGAAAAACGAAATGATGATTTATGTCAAGAATTGAATCAATTTCTAATTTATATATAGTGATATATTTCTTATATTTGTTAGAATATTTTTAAATATCTAACAAAATGTTCTGAGGTATATTTTATATAACCATGAATCCGAAAAAAAAATTACGTGAAACCAACAAAAATAGAAAATAAAATTTCATTAAATGCATTTTCTCTCTCTGATTAAATTAAATATAAATGTAGATTTTCTCTCCATCGTTAAGAAAGCTTCGTAAAAGGATGATAAAGAAAGGTAAAGTTGTCCAAAAATAATACTAAAAGCCTTTCTTGAAAAAAAATTGAATTTAAAGACATTTTTGAAATATATGGCCTAAAAAGGATGTTTTATGTAAAAATATATTTTAAAAAAGGAATAAAAAATTTTTGCACAAAAAATTATGAATGGAGAATCTAGTGGGATACAAAAATTAGATGCTACCCAGTTGGAAAATTTCTAGTACTCTCGTAGTGCCATACTTCCGGCGTTTGCATTGGAAACTTGTCCTAATAAATATTTGTGGACTCCACATACATCAATTCGAGTGCTCCCATAGTGTGGAAGATTTTTCTACCTCTTCCATCAAATGGGTGTCGTGTGATTTCAATGTCATTTCAATTTTGATATATATATATTTTTATAGCTAACTGGGTTAATTGGAGAATTATGGTGCCTTTTGTTGTTAATTTAGAAAAAAAAAGTTAATTTAAAACTATTTATGATAAAGGAGTTAAATTTTTATCCTTATTAGAATGCGTCTATTAAGGAGAAGCATTCTACACTATACATACACACACACATATATATATATACTTTAACTTGTCAAAACTGAATGCATCTCTTGAAGACACACATTTAGTTTAAAAAAAAAAAAGGAGAAAAAGCGACGCTCAATATATCTATTGAGTATACGCATTCAATATACCAAGAAAAAAATTGATAAAGATGGGTCTGTCTTTTTTAATGGATTTTTAATTCTTTTAGAATAAAATGAACCATCTTATTAGCTTTGTTTTTTATAGTGATAATAATGACTCATTTTAATTTGATTTACACAATAATCTTACTTTGATTAAGAATTTCTATTCTTTCATTAATTTAATATACTTGATATAAATTTCTTGTAAAATAATGTTCAATTTGTTTAATTCCAAACTATTGTTATTGTGTTTTATATAAAAAAAAAAATATAAAAAATAATGTTCAATATCTTTTCCCTAAACTTCTTCTTCTTCTTCTTAAACCTCTTCTTCTTCTTAAACTTCTTCTTCTTTGATAGGAATTTATATAAAAACATTGATACTAACTTTCAACAATTGCATCAATAATTTTGAAGGTTCTTTAATATGCTGAGATATTTGGATGTAGACTAAAATTGCATTTTTTATACTTGAATTTCATTAATGAATTTGATTACAAGTACAATGTTCTTATTAATTAGTAGAAGAAAATCCTCTATTACACCTAAATCGATCTTGTTGAGTCACAAAGTATCCATGATCACCACGACCTTTTACACTTTGTGATTGGCCCTCCTTTGTAAAATGTACCCCCTCGCCATGATGTTTGTTTGTCACATATTGATCATGGATATCTTGACGAACATCTGAAGTTTGTCTTTCTTCCATACTTAGCATAGTGAGGGTTTTTGGAAAATTTCAAATGTTGAAGGGGATGACATCATGGAACTATGTGTAAAATAATCGAGTAGGGTTACTGGATATTCATTTTAGACACTAGGTCGAATAGGAACATCTTGATGTCTTGTTGGATTACCTTTTTCTTCAATTGGAACATCATCATTGAAATATCGCACTCGATATATAGAGGTGAGTCTACGCAAAGTAAATACAACAAGAAAACCCAAAATAAATTTGATATTCAAACATTCAATATTTCTAAAAATCAATGATGAAGGTAATTTAAAATATGTCACACTACTACACACCAACATCACTGTTGATTTTATTTATATTCTTAGTTTTTTTTAACACAAATCCCCAAGGTTTTTCACAACGAAGCAATGTTGTAATTATTTCTTAGAAAAAAAAACAATATCCAATATTAGACCAATGTAAACAATAATATAGGTCTTTTGAAATAAAAGCAAATAACTAAATTATAACCTTTGAATAATCGTTTGTAGAAATTTTCTCGTAAATAATATCCATTGTAAACAAAATAATAATAATAAATAAAATAAATATAAAATCATGTTAAACTTAATTTTTCATATATAAAAAAATATATTAACTTATCAAAAGAAAAATGTTGCACTAAAATTATTATTGAACTGATTAAAATAAACGAAACAAATGATGAATATGAAGAAGATGAGAGTGATAGTTTGAAATAATGAAATGGTAAGAAATAGAGTATTAATATGAATAAGATGAGGAAAATGGTAAAAATTGAGATGGTTTTCGGATTTGGGGGGAGAATTATGAAGAAGATGGTAAAAAGATGGCTGTTGGGGGGAGAAAATAGGAAGGAGATGGTAAAAAAAGTTGGTCGTGGGCTTTGGGGGAGAAAAGATGAAGAAGATGAAGGAAATGATGAAAATGGTTGGATTTTTAGGAGGGAATGGAGGTGGAAATGGACAAAATCGGTGAAATAAAGTGGCACCGTCAATGAGGTTAGCTTTTGCTGCAGATCTCGAAAGTTAGCAACTGAAGACGTTTGTTCAATTCTTTAATAAACTGAATGTGTAGACATTCTAATAAGGACAAAAATTTAACCTATTTTTCCTAAATAGTTTGAATCAATCTTTTTTTTTTTTTTAATTAACTTCAAACATCACCCTATTTTTTCAATTAATCCAGTACTCTCTCTCTCTCATTTAATTATCTTATTTTGCAGATGAGTTCCACCTGATTGTGACTCGATTTAAACTTACCATTTACCAAAATTGCCAACTTTTCCCATTCTTTCATTTTTCTTCTTAAATTTAATTTCCAAATCAATTTCAATGCTTCAACACTCTTTAGTCTTTCATCTCCATCTTCTCTAGTCTATACTTTTTTAAGTTTATTTAATTTATGATATTTAGCATCCATTTTTATGTTTTATGTTTTATTTTATGCTACTTAACTCATTAATATATGTAGGTAATTAAGTACGTAACAAGTAAAACCAAAGTATATAAAGGTAAATAAAAGAATTATTTAATTATTCAAATATAATATAATAAATGAAAAAAAATATTGTTTGCATGAGGTTTCAGAGAAACTTGTTTCGTAGAATTTGAATTTGTGCTTGTGTTGATGTTGATTTGATACAGATGTGGTTTAATCTCTAGTACTTGATTATCTGATTCTCTCTCAATTGAATGCGTACACTTGATGTATGAAAGCAGAGCATGTAGATATTCTTGAGCATGAAGTCTTGGAAGAATGCTTGTATCTTCCAAGGATTTCAGTCTTCAAGTATGGTCAGCTTCAAGAGTTGAGTTTTCTAATTGTTGGGAGAATTCTCTCTAAGTCTTCTAGAGTGTAGAATTGTCGATCCCTACAAATGAAGAGAACTCCTCTATTTATAGAGTTTTGAGGTCGGCTTCGTGGGCTTGGGCTTGGTCCGTTCATGGGCTTGACCCAGGCCCAATTAGTTGGATTTGGGTCTAATTTGACATTTGGGTTAAATTCAGACTATTTTTAGGCTTAAATGGACTTTAACCCAAATAATAATATCAAATTAGACCAAATCAATTTTATCCAATTCAACAGTGTCATGATGAAAACACAAATTGGTAGCTCTTTACAAGACCTATCAAGAGGGCTAGATCATTTTTACTTTAGAGAGGGTCAGGTCATCTTCTTCTAGAGAAGGCTGGATCATCTTGTCCTTAGTGAGGGCCGGATCACCTAACCTTGCTAAATCATCTCGCCCTTAGAGAGGGTCAGATGATCTTGCCCTTAGTGAGGGTCAGACCGTCTGACCCTTAGAGTTGGTATAAGCTTGGTGAAACATCGATGGATCTTCGGGTGTAAGCTTGGTGAAACATCGACAGATTTTCAAGCATATGCTTGGTGAAGCATCGATGGATCTTCAACATCAGCTTGATGAAGCATCGACGAATCCTTCGCACTTAAGCTTGATGAAGCATCAACGAATCCCCAGCACTTGAGCAATGAAGCATCAACGAATCCTCCGCACTTGAGCTTGACGAAGCATTGACAAGTCCTCTACACTTTGAGCTTGACGAAGCATTGGCGAATCTTCCACATTTGAGCTTGGTGAAGCATCAACAAAATCTTCGAACATAAGTTTGATGAAGCATCAACGAACTCTTCAGACTGAAGTCGATCTCGCATTCGAGGTGAAGCTCGACGGATCGGACTTGATCTTGTATATGATGCAGAGAAAAGTAGACTAGACTTAATCTTGCATACGAGGTGGAGCCAGGAAAACTGGAGTTGATCTCGTGTATAAGGCGGAGCTAGAGAGCCCAAACATGATCTCGCGTATGAGACAGAGCCATGAGGATTTGGACTTGATCTTGCATATGAGGCAAAGCCAGACGGACCGAACTTGATCTCATATATGAGGCAGAGCCAAGAAGACCCGATGTGATCTTGTAGATGAGGCGAAGCCATGAAAACTAGACTTGATGAAGCAAAGTCACTTCAGACTTGACTTTCCGTTATTTGTATCGGACTTGATTTTCCACCCTCCACATTGGACTTGACTTTTCATCTTCCACATTAAACTTGACTTTGTGACTTAAGCATCAAGATGACATTGCAAAGCCTCCAATCTTGACATGAAGATGGAGTATCGATGAAACCTATAAACTTGAAGATGGAGGAGAATCGATGAAGCCTTTGAACTTGAAGATTGAGAAGCATTGACGAAGCCTTTGAACTTGAAGATGGAGGAGCATCGACGAAGCCTTTGAATTTAAAGATGGAGAAGCACCAACGAAGCCTATGAATTTGATGATGGAGGAACATCGACGAAGCCTCTGAACTTGAAGATGGGGAATCATCGATGAAACCTCTGAACTTGAAGTTGAGGAGCATTGATGGAGCCTCTGAACTTGAAGATGGAGGAGCATCGACGGAACCTTTGAATTTGAAGATGGAGGAGCATCAATGGAGCCTCTGAAGTTGAAGATGGAGGAACATCGATGAGGCCTCTGAACATGAAGATGGAGGAGCATCAACAGAACCTCCTAACTTGAAGATGAAGGAGCATCGATGAAACCTTTGAACTTGAAGACGGGGGAGTATTGACAAAACCTCTAAACTTGAAGATGGAGGAGCATCGACAAAGCCTTTGAACTTGAAATAAATGATTGACAAATCCTTTCAAACTTAAATTTAAAGAAGCATCGACGAAGCGTCCTAACCTGAATTTCAAGAAGCATCAGAAAGACTTCTAAACTTAATCTTAAAGAACATCTATAGCTGAAGATAAAGAGTCGAACTATAGACGAGCGATGCTTCAAACTTGAAGTAAACAACGCCCAACACTGCTTATTTATTTAAGTGAGCGAAAAGATGATTAAATTTTCTAGTGATAACCTTATTGTACACATCCAACTTATGTAGCATCGTGTAGACAACATGCGTCTTCAATTTGTTGTATTACCCGTAATAGGGATGTACATCTTCGATTCTCAGTTGGGATGAACATCCTCAATTTTTTGTCTTGCCCCTAGTAGGGATGAACATCCTCAATTTGTTGTGTTGCCTTCAGTAGATATGAACATCTTCAATATGTTGTGTTGCGTTCAATAGAGATGAACGTCTTTAATTTGATATGTTGCCCCACCAGTAGAGATGAACAACATCAATTTCTTTCTTTCTTTTTTCTCTTTTTTTTTTTTTTGTGTGTAGTGCCACATGTAGGGTGATTATGCCACTTCTTTTTGATGCACTGAACTTAAATTTCTTTAAATTACCTACGTACCCTTGAAGAAAGAGATCAAGTCATGACATAGTTCATGAGAATATTTTTTTTCCCTTTTTGTCTAGACTGAACTTAAAGTTTCCTTCAAATTGCCTACGTACCCTTTACAATGATAGGAATCAAGTGATAACATAGTTCAAAAGATTCTTTTTTTTGTTTTTTTACTAGTCTGAACTTAAAGTTCCCTTAAGCTACCTACGTATCCTTTATAATGATAGGAATCAAGTCATAACGTAGTTCAAGAAAAGTTCTTTTTGGCACCATCCACCTTTTAAGCTCATGCAGGCAAGGAGCAACATCCAGTTAAAGCTCTTGCAATAAAGAGCTGTAAACCCCATACTCCATTTTTCCTACATAAGTGAGTAATGAGTATGTTAAAGTAAAGTTGTGAAAGGAAGTAAATAAAGTAGGAAGATGGAGGAAGAAAATTCTAAGTAATGGAAAAACCTAGTCTTGGGTGAGTTTTAGATAGTTTAACAAGTGGAAAATTGGCTAAGTATGGAAGCCAAGAATAGGCATGCATTGGTATTGAGAAGTATGGACGCAGGTTGTATATGTACCAACTAAGGCTTGTAGAGGTTATGCGAGGCTAAGTGTTGAAGCCTAGAAAAAACAATGCGTTGGAGCTAAGGATGAACGCATGAGTTGATGGATCTTGAGCATGATGCCTTGACAAGCTAAGGGGCTTGCAAGGTTAGTGAGCTTACGGGCAAGGTAGGCTGGGCGTTAGTGCAAGGCTAGGCGCTGAACATAGCGCACGTGTACAAGGGATGCATTGAGGCTTGCGTGATCGTGTAGTGAGGAAGAAGCTGGAGCCTATGCACTACCGAAGAATAGACTTGATATAATCAATCGATTGCATAAGATATGCCAAAACCACTTACTGGTCTTTCCAAACGGAACATCATAAAGAAAAAAAAAAGACCCCGTAGCTACTTGTACTAAAAAATAAGTAAGCGTAATTCCTCCGTCCATCGTGCAACGAGTAGTCCAGAGCGAGCGAGAAAGCGCTCGGTTGTGCATGACCAAGGCGCTGTATGTTGAGGCATTGCGTGAGGGTAATCGCATAGGGCATGCAGGGCTACACGATAGGTGCTAGATGATAGGCATTGACCACTAGACGATGGGGTATACACTGTGTGCAGGGCTAGACAATGAGCGAAAGGTGCTGAGCGTTGAGGCTGGACGTGCGTGCTAACCAGTGTGCGGTGTTAAGTGCAAGATGTTGATACTCGGTGCACGCTAGAGTTATGCGATGGAGTGAGTAAGTATACGATAAGGTAGGCAATTGCACTAGAAGGCTGTGCGATTGTTTAGAAGCATTGGCAATCTTTGCGTGAGGTACATGTGGCATGCGATGTGATGCTGGGTGGTTGAATGTTGAGAAAGGCTTAACGCTTGATTGATGGTATGTTAAGACTAAGCTATGCATAGGCTGAGACATGCATTGGCTTAAGAGTATGTGACCATAAGAATGGCGTGATAGCCTCAAGGTGAGCTATGTGTTGGCCAAGTTTGGCGATGCATGGTTTGAAAGAGGCATACGACCAAGAAATTGCAAGCATTTTCTTAAGAGTTGACCCTTCCATTGATGACCAAGAGGAAAGGATTAGCTTAGTGATCGAGTAGCTAAGCCAGCTGTCATGCCTAGGTTTGTTGTTATCTCTTTAAGGATGAGTTGACAGCTTGACATTAAGGGGTTAGCATGTAGCTGCTAGTATAAAAAGGGAAGCTTGGCTTTGAAGAGAGGGTTTGAGTAATATACTCGTGCAAATGGAGTGATTCCAGAGCCATTCAAACCCTGAGTATGTCTAGTTGCTGAGGTTGAATTTTCGGAAGGAAATTCCAGAGGATTCGAGCTGGATAATGAAGAATTTGGATGAAGGTCGAGCTCTCGGGTAAGCTTGGGCCAGTCTTGATGATTTGAGAATTTCAGCCAAACCACAAGGAATTCTAAGCTGAACGTTTAAGGTAGGCTTGCTAAGACATTTAGGAAGAAACTTTGTAGAAGGAAATGTCTTGAGAAAAGGCTTGAAAAATTAGTTATTAAAATTCAAATTTGAATTTGGAATCTTGAACAAGCAGGCAGCTGCTTAAGTTGAACAAGCAAGCAACTTGAAGGGCCAGACGGTGATGCTGAACGCATGCGTTGAGGGCTGAGTTACATGCAAGGGATATGTTGGCGCAAGGTTACACTGAAGCATGCGACATGCGACTAGGTAAACGCATCGAGCATGCGTTGATGTGCCACAAGTTAGGCACATGGACTAAATGGTTGGCACAAAGGAATAGCTATGCGATGGGCCATTCGATGGGCTGTAGGTGTGGGTTGGACACTTGAATGCATATGAGGCTTGAATGCCTAAGGTAAGACATGGAACATGGTGAAGTTGTTTTTGACTAGTAGAGCTAAGACAAGACCGTGAGTGACTCTAAATGTTTTCTAAAAGCTTTATGAATGATTGTTCAACTTATGTTTATTGAACATACTTACATGATGTTTACTATACATTGACTATGATGTGTGAAAGAATGGCTAAGAGGTTTTGACTAGTCATAAGTAGGCGATAACACTAGGTGCTATTGAGTTACTGAATCCTAGTAGAGCTAAGGTTGTGCCTTAAGAAGTATTAGAGGCTCAATAATGAGGGACCAGAGGAGAAGATACTTGAGCCAAGGACTAGATATGAGTTGGAACTGGAAGCCGGGCCATGAGAGCTTATGGACTTGGACTTGGACAGAGGAGCCATACAACTCAGGTGATGAATAGAGAAGTCACACCTTGAGGGAAGGCATTGGACAGAGGAGCCATACATCTCATGTGATGAACAGATGAGTCACACCTTGAGGGGAGACATTGAACAGAGGAGTCATGTCTTAATTCTAGAAGCCACACTTCAGGTGCTGAACGGAGGCGTCACACTTGAGGAAGGTGTTGGATAGAGGAGTCACACTTTAACCCTGAGTGGACGAAGGCGTCGCACCTTAACCTAGGAATTACTTAGAGGGTTGGAGTGGAGGTTTTCTTCCCTGGTACAGTGAACCAGCAGGGCTGGAGTAGAGAGTAGAGCTTACGAGCCACTCTCAGATGAGGAATAGCCAGTTATATTCTAGTGCGAATACATTGTGATGTATTATGTTGCGCTAATATTTATGTGAATGCTATTTATGTTTTTAGCTAAAGCTTTCAGTATTGATTCCCAGTTTTAATGCATAATTTATGGTTTTAAAATTTAGTCATTCACTGGGCCTCTAGCTCATGTTTTCAAATGTCCCCCCTCCCCTCCTCCCAGGTAACAGTCACTTCCCAGAAGATAATCTGCTACTACTCTGGCACTCAAGACTTAGGTTGATGGAAGACAAAACTATT
Organism: Benincasa hispida; assembly: GCF_027475165.1. Classification (NCBI taxonomy): domain Eukaryota; kingdom Viridiplantae; phylum Streptophyta; class Magnoliopsida; order Cucurbitales; family Cucurbitaceae; genus Benincasa; species Benincasa hispida. Next base: position 45,889,357 of record NC_143489.1, on the reverse strand, counting down.
GTTTTACTTTATGTTTGTACACATGTGTGGGTATTCAGGGACTAAGATATGTTGTTGGGCTCATTGTGTAAAGTTTGTATGTTTTATTGTAAATAGTTCTGTAAACCCTGTGTTATGTTAATATAATAAAGTTCTGGTTAAGTTGTACATTGTATTGAGATTATATGTATTCAAGGTTTAATCAGGTTAAGCAAGTTAGTTAGACAGTAAGTTGCAGCGCTAGGCTGGCAACGGCTGTAGTCATACTCATTTCCAGGTTTAGAGAGTAATTTGGGGTGGGGTGTGACAGGAGCTTCTACATTTAAACTTTAGAAGCTCTTATTTCATCGTGGTTTTGATCATCCTTTTCATTTGTAGGATTCGTCAATATGATGAGCTTTGGCTTCATCATTGAGCCACTTCATCCAGGTCTAGCTTAATCTTCTTTTTGCGAGCTAACTTTAGGATTAGCTCCTTTAGCACAAAACATTTTTCAATTGGGTGATTGACGACCCGATAATATTTGCAATAGTTGGGATCATTGACATTCTGGAACTGCTTTGGATTCTTGCACTCTGACAATTGAATGTGTTGTTTCTCTAATAGTTACTCCAACATGTCTACCACATCAAAGTCAGGGAATGGATAAACTTTCTCCTATCTTTCTTTAAGAGTTGGGTGATGCTTCTCGCCCTCATTATGTTTTCTTTCAAATTTTGTTTGTTTTCCTTTAGAAAAAAATTTCATTGAGGTTGCATGAATGACCATAGATTCTTTGGTGGCACTATCCACGATCTTTTCCAGTGCCCTTGGTTTCATTCTTGTCTTTTCTTCCTTCAGGGACTAGGAAATATTTAGTTCCCCTGTTGGCGATGCTTAGCTCCATGTCATGAGTGCGTGTCGCCAACTCCTCAAATGTACAAGGTTTTATTCCCTACAGAATGTAAAGAAGCTTCTAGTGCATGTCTTGGGTACACATCTCCAATGCGGATAACTCTGTGAGTCTATCTTTGCAATCTAGACTTAGAGTTCTCCATCGGTTCATGTAGTCGATGACGACTCTCCCTTCTGTTGTTTGGTACTTGTCAGCTTCATCATGCTAACGATACGCCTTGTGCTATAAAAGCTACTGAGGAACTCTCTTTCCAATTGTTCTCTTATCAATCGCTTCAAGCTCTGGATCAGTATACCAATCGAGTTCATTTCCTTTCAAGGTATGGATGAACTGCTTGACTAGTTGGTCTCCTTTAGTTCCTGCATTTTCTCAGATTTCGACGAAGTGAGCAACATGTTGTTTGGATTGCCCTTTCCATCAAATTGTTGGAACTTTGGAGGTTGGTACCTAGTAAACATTCTTAGGTTGTTGATTCTCTTCGTCTATGCCTTGGAGTACCTAAAATAAGTTTGAGACAGGCCTCCATTCTAAGCTCTGATGGAGTTAGTGATCATATCCTGTAGTTGCTGAACCGACAAAGAGACTATAGAAGTTGATTATTGTGGTTGGTTTTCTTGTAACATGGTTTTCCCTTTGTCATTGGCTTTAACAACATGAGTTTGACTCGACTCAACAGCTTCACGAGCCTGCATCTGTTCTCTTAAGACAACGATTTCATGATCTCGCATCTCTACAACTTTCATTTAGGAAATTTATCTTTCTCTTCATCTCTGCCATGGCCGACTCAACCGTTATGTCAGCCATCATGACAGATGCTATATCAAAGTATGATTCTTTCTTTGATTGATCAGAAGTAGGAGCATAGTTCTCGAACAAGGGATTTTCTCTGATGAAGATCTCGCCTTTAGAAGATTCCATCAATTGTTCCCAGCTTTTCTTTTTGAGGATAGAACCTTGTTCTTGTTCCTGCATGATCTCTTTTCAATAGATGCGGGTGACAGGTTCTGTGTAAGCATTGCTTGCAATGGTAGCTTTGGATATGACTTTCTTTAGTGCCATTTGTTGTTTTGTTGATTTGGATGACGAGAAAGAGATGAGAGGTATCCTACTAGGCATGCCAATTTCTTCGCACAAGGTTTCTGGAGAAACTTAGTTCGTGGAATTTGAACTTGTGTTTGTATTGATGTTGATTTGATGCAGATGTGATTTGATGTCTAATACTTAATCCTTTGATTTTCTCTTGATTGAATACGTACGCTTGATAGGAAGCAAAGTGTGTGGATGTTCTTGAGCTTGGAGTCTTGGAAGAATGCTTGTATCTTCAAAGGACTTCAATCTTAAAGTGCGGTCAGCTTCAGGAGTTAGGGAGTCTTCTAATTGTTGGGAGAATTCTCTCTAGGTCATATGGAGTGTAGAATTGCTGGCCCACACAAATGAAGAGAACTCCTCTATTTATAGAGTTCTCAGGTAGGCTTCGTGGGCTTGAGCTTGGTCGGTCAATGGGCCTGGCCTTTGGGCCCAATTAGTTGGATTTAGGTCTAATTTGACATTTGAGTCAAATTTAGCCCTTTTTTTTTTGTCTTAATTGGATTTTAACCTAAATATAATATCAAATTGGACCAAATCAATTTTATCCAATTCAACGGTCATGATGAAAACACGTGGCATCATCGGAATCTGTCAATTTATGTCTTCAATTTCAATTTGATACACATGTGAGCTTTTAAGTGGTCCCAAATTTGATGATTTGTAATTTTGTCATTAATTTGAGAAATGAAAAATCGTGACTGATAAAAAAAATTCTCATTCAACAAATATCATAATGAATAATAGTATTTAAAAGTTTTGTTAAATAAAATATACCAATAGTCTTGGGTTTTATTTTCAGGCGGAGTGAGAACAATAAAATTAAAACTATAACACAAATATAATAATTAAATTTAAATAAACAAATATTCTTGTTTGTTTTATTTTTATAATATACAAAATAATTTTAAGGAGTTGTGAAAAGAAAAAAAAAGGAACAGATATAAAAGTGTATGAAATTGGTATGAAAAATACAAGTTAAATAGAAAAGGAAGATTTGGTTGTCGGGTAGAGATGAATAACTCATATATTGATGAATTAGAAAACAAGTAAATAAAAATGTAAAATTATTAGAAATGAAGAGAAAAACAAAGAATTAATGAACAATTAAATGAAGAAAAAAGAAGAAATTGACAGAGAAGAAGAAAATGAGAGAGTGAAATTGATTTAAAAATAAAAGTCGGAAAGAAAAAGGAAAAGATGTGAAGAGTTGGAAATAAATTAAATGAGAGAGAGAAATAATGGACTAAAAAAGTATGAAAATCATGACTTAAAAACAAACATAAACTTAGGTGGGACCCATCTAAATACCAAATAAATGTTTCTTAATTTTTAAAATTTGACTTAAATTTCAAAGGCATTCATAAAATATAGACAACAAACGTAAACAATGGTGTAAATAGTGTTTATAACTAATTTTTAAAATTAGAAGTAAAAAACTAAATTCTATTTCATAATCATTTCATTTTTAATTTTTTATTTTTGAAAATTAAGTTTATTTTATGTTTTATAATGATTTACACTTATCTTAATTATAAGAGTTGAATTATTAGTCATATATATATATATATATATATATTTGTAAAAACTACTTTTTTTTTTTTTTAGTTTTTAAAATTTGACTTAAGTAAAAAATAAGACAACAAAGAAAGAAATTTAGAGGTGAAATGATGTTTATAGGTTTAAGTTTCAAAAACTAAAAATTTAAGACTAAATGATTACCAAAGGTGGCATAAATGATTATCAAGGTTTCTAAAAATTTGTTATTGTTTTTGAAACTTGGCTAAGAATTCAAATAAATTAGGAAAGATAAAAGAGACAAAAATTAGTAAGAAAACAAACACAAGTTTAAAAAACCAATAATAAAAATCATCATAAGGATCAAGCCTAAAAGCTTTCGATTGAATTTTAAATAATAAATAATTATCATGAGATTTGAAAAGACAATATGAAATCCAAATATGTAAATCATGAATTTCAACCGTTTAAAAGATAACAAATTTTGTAACATCTTTCATTAAAAGAAGCTATGACCCAAAAAAAAAAAAAAAAAAAAAAAAAACCTAAAAAGACTAACTTTTTGTTAGGAACAGGATAAAAAGAAGAGAAATTAATTTAAATGACAAAACATTTGAAAATATTTTCAAATATAACAAAATGTCACTACTGTCTATCACTATATTGATAGTCATCTATCAGAGTCTATCAATGCCTATTAGTGATTGATGATAGTAGTATCAATATCTATTGCTGATAGATTGTGACATTTTGATATATTCATAAATATCTATTGCTGATACATTTTACTATATTTGATAAGATCCTAAATAGAAATAAAGAGGAAAAAAAAAACAAAAAGAAAGAGCAAAGTGGTTCCTCTATATCAATATCTAAATAAAAAGAGAGTAAATGTATCTATCCATTTCAATTTATATCTATTACCTTTTGTGGGTATATAAAAATGGTATTGAATCATGTATTCCTTTTAATAGATATATTTGATGACAACACAAAAATAGAACTGGAAGAGACCAAATAAGAATAGATACTAAAAATTATGAAACTCAAGGAAAATGTATTGTGAACCAAAATTAAAATTGATCAAATTTAGAGAAGGGTTAGAAGAAATAGTTTGATTGTTTTAATATGATACTAAAATGGAAGCCAATTATGAGTGATAGTGAAAGCGAGTGTTCACGAGACAAATGTCATCACGTGTGTGTAAGTCTGAATTCATTCATTGCCTTTTAGACTTACTTTTATGTGTCTTTTTTGGCCATTTACTGTCAGCTTTGATCAATTTCTTTATTTTACCCTCATGTCATTTTCGTTGCAACTTGTTTTATTTAATACCATGTTCCCTTCCTCCGTACAAATAATAATAATAATAATAATAATAATAATTTGTTTAATTATTATTTAAAAATTAATTGAGACGTGATAATTTTTAATTAGATGTAGTAGTAGCTACATAATGGATCGATGGGTATAGCTTAAACTTCACCAAAATTTTTTTTTCACCTTCAATTTGCCTAACCTAAATAATCACATAAATATAGTGAGCTAATTTATAGAATATTGTCAAAACGAGCGTAGCTCAATGAATAAATAACATATATGGTTGAAGATTTTAAATTATAAAAATCAAGGAATCTCATAATGTTTGTAAGAAATATGAACTACTTCTCTCATTCTTAGATAATTTTGAGATGAAAAAATTTGACTAAGCGATTTGTAGTTTTAATCTACTAAAAAATATTATAAAAAACTACTATAAAGCATTAAGAAGAATGGTAATCTAATCTTTGAACTTTTTTCAAATATTATTATGCATAAATTAATAATCTAATCTTTGAACTTTTTTCAAATATTATTATGCATAAATTAATTTTAAAAATCAAATTTATTTGTTCATAAAAAGTATCCAACTTAAAAATTATGAGATATGTCTCTATTTTAAATAAGTTTAAATTCCTTATTATTAGTATTATTAATAAATATGAGATCATGTCCATTCATTTTCATGTAAATGCTAAACACTTGGATATATTGAAGATATTGATGGAAATGTCCGCGTACTAAAATGAAAATTTAAAAATACCAATCATAGCATACTTCATTCTTTCAATGTAGCTAGCCCTTAACACGTGCACGTGACATATTTATTTTTTTATTTTATAAATGATTCTAAGAAATTAACACCTGATTATACCAATTTAGATAAAAAAAAAATGCTAGAATTAGATTACCTCTTAAATCCAAGATCTAGAAGTAAGATTTGAAAATTTTGTTGTAAATTGAGTCATAATCAAACTTGATCAAGGTTAGATTGAATGACTCACATGTATTCTATCACGAGAATTGCAAATTCTAAGGGAAAAATCTCAATGTGAGATCTCAAATATCATTCATAAAAAGTCTGATTGCAAATGAAAGGATAGAAGACTTTATATAGCCTCGTAGAGATTCTAATCTATCTAATGTAAATTCCAACTGTTAAAATAAGATATTAAAGAAGTTCTCCATCTTCCAACCACCATCTTTAATACAAAATCCATTAATGACAAGCACCATTTTTCAAATACTACATTTAATGCATTTCTTCTAGAAATATTGACTAGACATAAAATTGAAACAATCTAAAAAATTACAATAAGAAAATGCTATGATAACTATTAAAAGAATTCTTCAAAATGCTTGGACTTAATCAATAATGATGCCCGATCAGGCTTTATTCCGATCTCCGATCAGTGGAATATCGTGCAAACCCACTTGGTTTCCCCCAAGGAGGGGCTCGCGTCTGATTAGCTAGTTGGTGAGGCAATAACTTACCAAGGTGATGATCAATAGCTGGTACAAGAGGATGATCAACCACACTGGGACTGAGACTTATTGTTGACCTGTGTATGTAGCAATGCTATAGGGAAGCACTGACCTTTAAAACTCCAAATGGTCCTTCATCTCTTGAATTAGCATGTAGCACATGAAATTAAGGAGGAACCAACACTACAAGAATTTTCACCCTTTCCCACGCAAAAAAATGTTGGGATAGGTTATGCCAATGAATTTTGTTGTGTCAACATAATCATTGCCGTATCCATGTCGGGAGAAATGCCTTCCGACAAAAACTATTTTCGTCGGTGCAAATACCATTTTTGCCAACATAATATATTGTGTTGACATATGTGTTTTCTCGATGAAATACATTTTATGTCGGTAAAAGCATATATTTAAACAACAAAAAATTTTAGTTCAATAGACAGATTTTTGCCAACGTTTATTTGCGTCGGCATAAATTGTTTAGAATTATATATATAATTTGTAACAATTAAATAACCACAATTTTATTTTCTTAATACCTAATTATGTACAAACAAAAAATAATCTTCAAACAAATTAATTGTGGACAAATATAACAAAAGTAAGCTTATATTAAAAATAAGACTATCATTCAATACACAAAGTATAAAATTCTATGAACAAAAACTGTGTATACAAGAATTTCTAGCTTCTTACAAATTTTGCTACACAAAAAAAGTTTAATATTCTTAAGCCACAATACCCTAAGTAAGTGAGATACTAAACCAAAATAAGTAACCATCTCAAATCTTTTCGCAATCTCCAAGAAATGATCTTTAAGAATTTACACGAACAACCTAAAATAGGAAAAACAAAGAAAAATCAACAAAGAAAAATGCTTAAAAGGATCTCAACAATCACACAAAGACTTAAATAAAATGTTTAAAATGGTTACGAGGAATGATTCCCCTCTCAAGCTACAAACATGTCGTCAATGTTCATAATTAATATATGGACACCACAAACAACCATTTTACTATCTAAAAAGTGACTAAAATGATTATATTTAAGACATGAACCCCTCCCCCACGCTATGAACGTGTCGTAAATCCACTTAAATAAATACATAAATGCCATTTAAACCTAAACAACTATCGGATCCCCACAAATAAGCCAAGAACAAAGTTCCTTTAAAGTGCACAATTAGGCTTCAAAATAACCTAAAAAACAATTAGAACATATCTCCCTTCTCCCCTCCAAGCTACGAACGTGTCCTAGTTCTACCTAACCGCCATTTAAACCTACAAAGTAGTAACAAATATCTAAAGCGTTGAAGTGAACCACTTCCCCCTAAATCCACCTAAATTACTTTCAAGACTAAACCTGTTATTCGATAGTCTTAAAAGCATATAACTCAATTCTCGGATCCCTACAAATAAGTCAAGAACAAATTTCCTTTAAAGTGCACATTTAGGCTTCAAGAAAATCTAAAAAACAATTAGAACATATGCATTCCCCCTTCCCCCACTACGAATGTGTCCTAGTTCCACCTAAACGCCATTTAAACCTACAAAGTAGCCACAATTACATAGAAAGCATCAAACTGAACCCCTCCCCCCAAATCCAAAATTTCTTTCAAGACTAAACCCGTCATTCGATAGTCCTAAAAACATGTATCTCAACTCTCGAATTCCTACAAATAAGCCAAGAACAAAGTTCCTTTAAAGTGCACATTTAGGCTTCAAAATAATCTAAAAAACAATTAGAACATATAGAACCCCCCAACCTACAAACATGTTTTAGTTCCACCTAAACGCTATTTAAACCTATAAAGTAGCAAAAAATAAATAGAAAGCATCAAAGTGAACCTCTCCCCAAGCTATAACGTAATTCAATAGTCTTAAATGTCATTTAAACCTACAAAGTAGAAACAAATATACTAAACATACATATTTAAAGTGGCTACCATAACTGTAGGATAGCCACAAAACAAACAAATGAAGTTCATAAATCCACTAAAACACTCATATTTGAAGTGGTTACCATAACTGTAGGATAGTCACACAAAAACCGAATTAAGTTCCTAAATCCACTAACCATAACTGAAAGTTGTCATAACTTACATAGTTGTTCGAAGGTCCATCTCTTTGCTTTTGTTGCACAACAAACTATCTTGTGATTTCAGTCGTAGTCTCAATGGTGTTGCTAAACTTTGTAGTAAATGATGGAATACATAAGCATGCAACAGAAGCAAACAGAATCATAAACACTCTAATTACATTTAATTTGAGTTCTAAAGCATGCTATTTCAGAAAATTGAAAAGGGTTTCAAGATAAACATACCTTTGATGATTTCTCCCAAATCCAAGTTGCTCTTCATTCCAAATTAGCTTCAAATTGACAGTGAACCACCAACTCCAAGAGATCTTCTTTATTATTCCCAACATTGAGTTTGAGTGGTGGAACTCGAATTTGAGTGAATTAGATGAAGGAATTTCTGGGTTTGAGAGAGAGAAGAAGATGTAGCAGAAAAAAACCTTTTTTCAGCTTACCATCTTTGTTCTTCTTCATCATTTAATGTTTTTAATCACTGAATACATGCAAGTAGCATTAGCGACTTCATTTCGAGTAGCTGCTTCTATAATTGAAGTGGGATTTGTGTGACTGTGCATGAAAAGCACCTCATGCTTGAGAAAAATGGGAAAATCCCACTTTCTCAAATTTAAAATTTAATTTCCAAAAATCTAATTAATTATAAATTAATTAGATTAAATTTGATTAATTCTATTAAACAAATTCAACATTTCAATATTTACAAATTGAAATTAATTTGATTTTTAATTAATTAAACATATTTAATTAATGGTTGTTTTTAAATATAGAAAAATGAACCAAAATATTTACAAAATATAGAAAAATTATAGAACTATCAATGATAGATGCTGATAGACTTCTATAAGTGTCTATAAGTGACATTGATAGACACTGATAGAAGTCGATCAGTGTCTATCAACGTCTATCATTGATAATTCTAAAATTTCGCTATATCTTGTAGATATTTTCAATAGTTTTACCATTTGTAATAATTTTCCTTTAATTAATTAATCAATTTAATATCAAATATCAAATATCAAATTAATCACATATCTAATTTTAAACATGAATCCCATTTACGCAATGAATATTTAAATTAATATTTAAATATTATAAATTCTACAATTTCGTTTAATTTCAATAAATTAAATGTTAGTTATATCGAATATACTTAAACAAACCCTACTTTGATTTTGAACTTATTCAAATTCAAACCCTAATTCAATTTGAACAATTCAAATTGATATCATTCAAAATTCACTCAATTTATTAATTTTCAAGGTGTTCATGTTTTACGAGCTAGTATAGGGACCTTATGGACCTACAGAACATGAGCTCCAACGATTAAGATTAATTGGCTAAAACTTTTTAGTCTAAATTAATTAATATTCGTTAACTATCGAGTCACACCACTATAGTTCAATAGATGCACTCTCCTCACTGTAGATATATTTGTGTCCATATGATTTAACCATAACCAGTAAGTCGACCCTTCACAAGTTGTTTGTAATAACGGCTGGTCAATATGCTTTTTTACTCCCAATATTGCGTCTTGATCCTTGAGTTTCTACTAATCCTCTAATGAACAATTGGTTTATGATCCAATCACTAAACCGGATCCCTCTCGGGCCAATGAGAGGGTGAGGTCCCTTGTTCAAGACCTACATTCAGTACTTAAGAGAACAATCTTTCTCCTATCCCTAAATCGGGTAGGCGTAAATTTCGTCTTGCACCTTATGTTCCCAGCTATGTACCTGGTCTTACCCTTGAAATGGGAGGCTTATTGAGCTGGCACTGTTGAGCCAACCCTCACCCATGAAAATTTAAGGATAATCCAGAATAAACAGAAGTTCATATTTAGCTCAGGATTAAGATCGAGTTACCTAGGTCATCTAAGCAAAATAGTCAGTCTTAAACAGTAAAAAATATTATATATTAATAGTGACTTATTTCTTGGTCCAATTTTATGTGAACTCATTGCATGGGACGCTCCCACTCCTCATGTCAATACATGAACGAATCTGGATCACTTCGTTTGTAGTATCTTTACAATAACTTATAATAGCTATAGAGTAGGCCATATCCAATAGTGTTACCAGAATAAGGTACCCAGCCTTAATCATGTAATATAGACCATTTTGGCTATTTACTTGAACTTTGATCCATCTTTATATCTCTACATAAAGTTCAAGTATTCATGTAATAGTCATGGATTTTAGTTTATTGGATTTAGATTTTATGAATGCAATTACTAGATTCAATAATAACATTATTGAAGAAATGTTGAATAACATCTTTATTAATAATAGAATATTTATAAACTGCGAGTTTTAGGACATAAAACCCAACAATACTCCCACTTGGAGTAAAACTCCAGTGGATCAAAATATACAAATATATACAATGTTGAGTTACACTGAGAGAACAAAAGGTATAAATACAATAAACTAAGGCATCAGATACCCATAAATTCTCCCACTTGCCCTAGTGACAAATTGTTGGGATGATGCCCTAAAATCTCGTGTCCTGTAGTTTGTAAACACATTTTGTACGAACGCTTGTGATGTATAATATATGATATTTTCTTTACTACTTGACTTTGCACATTGGATGTTTTATTTGCTTTACCACAAACCAATAAACTAAAATCCCTAGCTGTCATTATGTAACTTAAGCATGTATGAGGTGACATACAAGTGAATCATGTCTTAAGTGATAACCAAAATGGTCTATAGTATATGGATATAGGAGGAAAACCTTATCCTGGTAACGCTACGGATGTGGCCCGCTTTGTGGAACAAGTTACAAGTGTTGTGACTTTCTACAAATGTTCTGATCCTGATCATTCACGTTGGGACGTGCAAGTGGGGGTGTCCTATATAAAGAGTTTATATAAGACCTGACCACGAAGTGTTAACGTCTCGTTTTCAGAAATTTGTTCTTTTTCTTCCAAATCTATTGATGGTATTTGAGTACCATTTAAACTTGTGATTAAACAAAACTCTTTTAATCTGAACTAGAACTCTTTTATGAACTCTGCTATATGCCCATTAAAGTTAAATGCCAAGACATTAGACTTTTTGTGATGCATTGTTTTCTTAGAAGGTAGTTTATGAATCTTGTGGCCATTTTCTCATTTTTTTATATTTAGAAATTTGCCAAAAGGACCATTTCTAAAAGTATTTAAATTCCTATCATCTAATTGGTTTTTTATAATTCGTATTACATCTAATTAGATGTATATTGTTATCTTCAAATGCTTGTTCTGATCTTGCATTATTGTTTGATGTTCTTGTTCTTTTTCCACCTGCTTAAACATACAACTATCAATAATAAACAAGTGATATATGTCTATATTCTAACATTAACTATCATTAACTATTATTATTTAATCATATCACTGTCTATCGTCGATAGATAGTGATGAAAATCTGAATTCTATCACTGTCTATTGTTGATAGACAGTGATGGACTTCTATTACTATCTATTGCAAATCATGAAATGTTATAGAAAGTGATGGTGTCAATCACTGTCAATCAAGTATACTAAAGCATGACAATTGTAAGTAGTCTATGAATGATAAAAAACCATCTGTAAAAGAAATATTAAAACCAACTAAACGTATCCAAGAAAACATAATGTACATACATTGGTAGTGGTATGAATGATAGACAACATAAAATACTTAATATCATATATAGACATTGATACTAGTTTGTTTGTAGTAGTCATCAAACATATATGAGAAAATGTTCATATCACAAATAGACAGTGATGTACTACTATCAATGTCTATCATAGTTTGTTCATACCTTCAGTTTTAGTTTCCCTTGCTCTCCCTTTTGAGTTTTTGTCTTCTTTTGTTTATTTGATGATTCTTCTCCTTTAACTTTGTTCCTTTTGTTGTTTCTTACCATTTGTATACAAAATTTAGGGCTAATAAATATTACCACTACACAATAAATAAAAATTAGGCTTAATAACTTTAATAACTCATAAATTGATTAGAAGAAAAAAAAAGAGTTATACTTTTTATGTTAAGTAATCATAGATGTAGTAGTAGAAGAAGAGTTTCGGAAGAAGGATTAAGAAGAAGAAGCAGAGGACCAAGGCGGATTAGAATGGAAATGAACAGTGGATGGAAAAGGACGTAAATAGAGGGGAAAAAAAGCAGCAGTGTCGATGAAGCAACATCGATGGAAGAAAAGGACCTAATAGAAAAAAAATAGGGGAAGATGAAGCAACTTCGATGAAAAAACTGACGTAAATAGGAAAAAAAAGGACGTGAAGCAGCATGATGAAAGAAGAAGAAGAAGAAGAAGAAGAAGAAGAAGAAGAAGAAGAAGAAGAAGAAGAATTTTGACAGAGATGATAGGAGGGAGGTAAAGCATTTGTTTTGTTTGATTGGAGGAGATGAAGTGTTTGTTGGAGGGAAAAATCGAGCCAATTGATCGGTTCAATTAATCGGGTTTTACATTTTCCGCTTTTTCCTTATGGGATGGGCTTTTTTGGTATTTTACATCATTTTTGGGTTTGGTTGGGCTTCAACTATTCTTATATTTCTTTGCTACAAATTGTAAATAGTTTGGCCCAACTTTTTATATTTAAAAATTTCCTTTAATATTAAATAATTAATTAAACAATTTAATCAATTTAATTTAATATTAAATCCAATACTATTTCCAATTATTATGAATCCCTATTCATAATCTTGATATTTAAATCTTATTTAAATATCTCTTATTTTCTCCCTCTTTATATTTAATTCACAATTAAACATTAGGTTAAATATCTCGTATATATTGTTGGGTTTTATATCCTAAAACTCATGGTATGTAAACAATGAAGCTTATTCTGATAATTCAATAAAGGTGTTATTGAATAGATCTATTACTTGAATAGAAATCCAATAAACCTAAAAGTCCCTTGACTATTGGATGAGTACTTGAACTTTATGTAGAGACATAAAGGTGGATCAGGTTCGAGTAAATAGTTAAAATGGTCTATAGTACATGGATAAGGTTGGGTACTTTATTTTGGTAATACTATTGGATACGGTCTGCTCTATAGTTGTTACAAGGAGTTGTAAAGTACTACAAATGAAATGATCCTAATTTGTTCATGTTGGACATGAGGAGTAGGGGTGTCCTTGTGCAAAAGAGTTTGTACAAGATCAGACCACGAAATGAGTCACTCTTACTTTATAATGCTGTTTACTATTTAAGACTGACTATTTCAAAGCGATGACCTAGGTAATTTGACCTCAATCCTGAGCTAACTATGAACTCCTGTTTATTCGAGATTGCCCTTAGATTTGCATAGGTGAGGGTTGACTCAACAACGGTGGCTCAATATGACTACCATTTTAGGGGTGAGACTGGATAGATAGTTGAGGACATAGGGTGCAAGAGGGAATTCACTCCTACCTGCTTTAGAGATAGTAGAGAAGTTGTTCCCTTAAATGCTGATTCGAGGGCTTGAACAAGAGATCCCGCCCTCTCATTTGGCATGAAAGGGACTCAGTTTTGTGATTGGATCATAAAACAATTGTTCATTAGGGGATCAGTGGGGACTTAAGAAACAAGAGGTAATTTCGGGGGTAAAACAGTGATTTGACCCAGCCGTTATTACGAACAACCTGTGAATGGTTAACTTACTAATCATGGTTATATCTAGTGGACATAATATATCTATAGTGAAGGGAGTTCAATTATGGGCTTTAGTGGAGTGACCCATTAGTTAACGAATGAGGGTTAGATTGGTCTAATGAGTTTAGCCGATTAATCTCGGATCATTAGAGCCCATGATCTGTAGGTCCATGAGGTCTTCCTATTAGCTCAAAAATGGAATAGCTTTATAGTAGCGTGATAAGTTAATTTGAAACGTTCAAATTAGAATCAAACGGAATTGGAGAAAATATATTTAAATATGATTTAAATATATGAAGATGAATTTGTGTAAAAATTAATTTAATATTGGATATTAAATTAATTAGAATTATTTAAATTATTTAAATAATTATTTATTAATTTTATTAGAAAATTAATTTATGAAATTAATTTGTAAAATTAATAAATTTTGATTTTAGAAATAAAATATGATTTTAAAATCAATTTTTGGATTTTTAGAAATTGAAAAATTACACAAAACTTGAAAATGGGTTTTTCAAGTCATCTTCAAACTTGCTTACAAAGAACCCACTACCTCTTCTCTTGGTTTACTTCAAGCATGAGGTGTATCCCATGCAACACATCTCTTTGCATGATAGTCTTCAATATATTGAAGAGATTGGAGTGAAGAAAGAAAGGAGGAACCGATTGAATTTTTTGTTAAAAATTCGGATGAAGAAGGTGTTCTTCATTTGGTTGGTTCAGTGAGCTTTCTCCATATTCCCTTTGATTCCAGCTTATTTTGAGTCCCACAACTCAATCTAGAGCACCAAGAGGATAGTAAGGAAGATCTTGTGGTGGTCTACACAAGGATTTAGAGGATTTAGCAGCTGAAAATGGAGATTTCGTTGATTCAGCCAAGGTATATTCTTGAAATCCATTATACTATGTTTTAGCATGTTTCTTTTCAACTAAAATTAATGAATTAGAATGCTTATGGATCTTGATTTCTTCCGCTGCTTGCTGGTGTCCATCCAACATATATTCAATGCTTTGCTCCAAAAAACTGAATTTGAACTCTTCAAATTCGTTTGTCACACTGTACTAAGGTTTAATTTGATATGAGCTGGTAAGGGGACCTCATGGACCTACAGATCATAGGCTCCAATAATCCGAGATTAACCGACTAAACTCTTTAGCCTAATTAACCACCCTTTGTTAACTACTGGGTCACTCCACTAAAGCTTAGTAGTTGCATTCCCCTCACTGTAGATATATTATGTCCACTCTTTTGGGGTTAATGCCCTAAATCTCATAGGGTTCTATAGGTTGTAAACATTGTATGAACAAACTCTTTATGTGATTAACAAAATATATGATATTTTATTCACTTTGTCTATAAAATATGTGATATTTTAGTGGCGTTAACCAATAACCAATAAACTAACATCTTATCTTTGTAACTTAAACATGTATGTGGAGAACTACGGGTGGATCATGTTTAAGTGATAACCTAAATGGTCTGTAGAAGATGGATAAAGCTAGGTACCTTATCATGGTGACACTATGAGTATGACCCGTTTTGTAGGTATTACAATTGTTGTAAAATGCTACAAATGATCTGATTCTAATCATTCATGTATTAGACATGCGTGCGGGGATATTATATATAAAGGAATTTGTATTAGACCGGACCACAAAATGTTTAGTCTCATTATATAACACCGTTCATAATAGAGACTTACATTTCACCAAGATGACCATAGGTGACATGACCTGAATCTTGAGTGAGTTGTGAACTTCTGCCTATGAGGACGGTCCTTTAATTTGTATAAGTGAAAGTGGCCAGATGGCCGATTCAACAAGCCTACCATTTTGGGGATTCATCTGATTAGGGAGTTGGGAACACAACTACACAAGATGAAATTCAATCCTTCCCCGAAGTAGGGGTAAGTAGATAAATTGCTCTCTTAAAGGCTGATTCCGGATATTGAACAATGTGGTGACACACCCTCTCCTTGCCCAAGAGGTGTTTAGTCATAGTAGGACTATGATCTATTGTTCATTAGAGGGATCAGTGGTACTTAGTTAGATGTAACTATAGAAACAAAATGGTAATTTGACCTAGCTGTACTTACGAGCAATTTGTGAAGAGTCATCGTACTATTGATTGGTTATACCCAATGGACACATAAATATATCTATAATGCGAAGAGTGCAACTGTCGATCTTTAGTGTAGTGTCTGACAGTTAACGGATGGTGAATAATGTGATTAAAGAGTTTAATTAATTATTCATGTACCATTGGAGCTTCAAGCTACAGGTCCATAAGGTCCCCTTAGTAGCTCAAAAGGATTTAGTTGAGAATCAGTTTTTGGGTTAATTTGAATTGTTCAAATTAATAAGAGGGATTTAATTATATATGATATAATTAAATTGTTTTAATTATATATGATATAATTGTCATAATGTATTTGATACATTATAGCTTAATGGGATGAAATAAATATTTGAACGAGATTCAAATATATTTTTTATGAATGTGATCCATAGTTGGTAAATTTAATATAAATGAGATTTATATTAAATTCCATTTAAAAGAGAAAAGAAACTATAGTTTATATTGTATGTGATACAATATTAAAACTATAGGTTATATGTTATATTTGATATAACATATAATTTAATATAAATATAATCTGATAAGTTAGTTATCATATTTATTTATATTATTTTATTATTATTATTTGAATAATATTTCCCATATTTTCTCCCCAACCACTTTAGTGGGTGATTATGGTTTTTATGGCAAAAGGAGAATAAAAGAAAAAGACAATTTTTTTTCTTCTTCCATAACGACGTTGCAATTTGTTGGATGATTGAGAAACTTACAGAAGTGTTATGTGATCTAGTGTTCTTGAAAGCTTTCTCAATCTTCTTCTTCCTCCACCAAATCTTATCCCTCTTAACCAAAATTGTCAGAGCCCACCACTCCTGGGTTCTCACTCGAGAATACAAAGTGTAGGAGTATATCAACATGCAGCAGAAGCAACAAGGATCAATAAGCATTCTAATTTATTAATTTTGGCTATAAATAAAGCATGCTCATATAATAATAAGAGGGTTTCCAGTCATACCTTTGTAGAACCTATTGAATCACGAATTCAGCGCAAATCTTCTCCAAATATTTTTGTGAACCACCTCAAGCTCTTCCCTACTATACTCTTGGAGCCTTAGATTGAGTTGTGGGATTCAAAATAAGCTTGAATAAAGGGAATTTGGAGAATAAGCTCACTGATGTAACTTGAAGAACAATTCTTCAACCTCAGAAGTTTTCAACAAAACTTCAGTAAGTTCATTAGCTTTTGCATGCCCGATTTCCACTTCCATCTAGAGCACCTCTTGCTTGGATGATTGAATCAAGAAATGGTGGGAAATTAAGTGAGCTAGTTGTTTGTTAGTGGAGAATCCAATATTTCCATTTTTACGTTTTCCAATTTTTCTAATTTACAATTTGAATTTCAAAAATCAATTTCATTTCAAAAGTTGAAAACATTATTAATTTTATAAAATTAATTTCAAAATTAATTTTATAAAAAATTAATAATAAATAATTAATTAAACAATTTAACTAATTCTAATTTAATATCACATATTAAATTAATTTTACACAAATTCCACCTCATGAATCCCTATTCATGAATTTAATATTTAAATTATATTTAAATATTAATTGATTCTCCAGTTCCGTTTAATTCCAAAATTAAACGTGTAATTATAACATATAATTACTAATTCCCTTAATTCTAATTTGAACGTTTCAAATTAACTTATCACGCTATTCTAAGACTAATCCATTTACAAGCTAGTAGGGGGACCTCGTGGACCTACAGATCATGGGCTCCAATGATCTACGATTAATTGGCTAAACTCTTCACACTGAACTAACCCCCATTCGTTAACTAATGGGTTACTCTACTAAAGCCCATACTTGTACATCCTTCATTGTAGATATATTACGTCCACTCGATATGACCATGATTAGTAAGTTAACCCTTCATAGGTTGTTTGTAATAACGGTTGGGTCAAATGTCTGTTTTACCCCCGAGATTACCTCTTGTTCTTTAAGTTCCATTGATCCTCTAACAATTGGTTTTTAATCCGATAAAAAAATCGAGTCCCTCTTGGCCAATAAGAGGGTGGGGTCCCTTATTCAGGATCCGAAGTCAGAATTTAAGGGAACAACCTCTCTACTATCCCTAAAAGTAGGTAGGAGTGAATTCCATCTTGCATCTTATGTCCCCAACTATCTTCCCGATTTTATCCCTAAAATGGAGGTTTATTGAGCCGACGCTGTTAAGCCAACTCTCACCTATGTAAATCTAAGGATAATCTCGAATAAACAAGAGTTCATAGTTAGCTCAAGATTAAGGTGAAGTTACCTAGGTCATCGCTTTGAAATAGTCAGTCTTAAACAGTAAACAACGTTATAAAGTAAGAGTGACTGATTTCGTGGTCCGATCTTGTATAAACCCATTGCACAGCACAACCCTACTCCTCATGTCATAACATGTACGATTAGAATCACATCATCTGTAGCACTTTACAACTCCTTGTAACAACTACAGAGTAGGCTACATCCAATAGTGTTACCAGAATAAGGCACCCAACCTTACTTATATACTATAGATCATTTTGACTATTTACTCGAACTTGATCCACTTTTATGTATCCACATAAAGTTCAAGTACTCATGTAATAGTCATGGATCTTTTAGTTTATTAGATTTATTTCTAAAAGGAAATAAACAATACACCTTATTGAATTTTGAGAATAAGTTTTATTGTTTACAAACCACGAGTTTTAGGACATAAAACCCAACAAACTCCCACTTGGACTAAAACTCTTGTGGTAACTTATATATCATAATATAAAAAACTGAGTTTTTGAGTTTTACAGAGAAATACAATAAACTAGGGCATCCCATACCCATGATTTACCATTCGATATCTCATACCCAACTTTTCTCCCATTTGCCCTAGGTTATTAACCTGGTATTCCTAGTCTTACTAGGTGATTCTTAAACACTTTAGCCGAGAGAATCGTTGTAAACATGTTAGTGTACAATAAACTTCTTATTAAACTATATGGGGAATACATCTTATTCTTATAACTGTTTCTCAATAATGGCTAGGAAATCATATATACCTCCCACTACATCGAAGTACTCTCAACTCTTTGAGTAAGATGCATCTGGCCTGTCTAAACAACTCTTATTTACAGTGTTAATTCAATAACTCTTTATTAATTTATGCATGTTTTATGGAAACAAATAATACAAGGTGATTTGGAACAACATTCCAATGATGTTGAGAAACCAATTAAGGTAATTAGAAAAAATTTCACTAGATTTCATGTTCTATCAAATAGATCTAGAAATCTTAAACTTTCTATACTTTAATCCAATCGAAGTATTTCAGTTTTATTTTACCTAACAAGTTTTTTACACTCTGAACTTTTCAAGTATTCTAAACTTATTACTTAGGTTAAATAATTACTTGCTTTAATTGAGTTTTAGCCATTTTAAATATGTGAATATTTGCAAATGACTTTTAACTAGGTTGGTTCTTAACAGAAGTTGCTATGCAATAGAACAAACATAGTTTTCGAAAATAAAAATATATACATTTTTTTCTTTACAAGATAAGATTATCTTCAGATAGCAATATCTCTCACTGTTCATGTTCAAGACAACAAGCAATCTTCAGGAACTAGTTTTCTTGTTTTGCTTTCTCTGATCTCTTCTCAGCAAGGTACTGAGGGCAGTTCCTCTTCTAGTGCCCTTCCTCGTTGCAGTGGAAATACTTTCCTTTGTCTGCAGCGTTAGCCTTGCTTTTTCTCCCGGTGGTTTTCTTCTTCCTTTTCCCTTGGCTCTTCTTAACAGGAATACTCTTACTTTGTGAAGAAGAAGCATCATCCGGCTTTTTGGAGGATGTTCCTCTCTTCTCAGTGGTAGTAAAGTGTACTTCCGGTTCCAGACCTTTAGTGCTCATCATAATCTGGTAAGCTTGTAGCTCATTCAAAAAAGTAGTCAAGCTGTATTCAATTTTATTCATAAGTGCGTTCGTGTAGAATTGCAGAAAACTCTTTGGAAAAGATTCTAGAATAAAACCGACTTAACTTCTCTCATCAACGACAACTCCATTTACTTCTGCAACATTGAAATAGACCATTATGTCCAGGACATGTTCTCTAACAGAGGCCCCTTCTTTCATTCAGCAGTTGTAAACGTATTTAATAGCATCATGCCTTAGGGAAAAGGACGGTTGCCCGAACATGTAGTAGAAGTAACAAGGATCAATACAAATTTAAATTCACTAATTTTGGCAGAAACTAAAGCATGCTTATCTAAATAAGAAGGTTTTAGATCATACTTTTAAAGAATTTTTCAAGATGTTGATAAAAAAAATAGCAGTCTTCTCCAAAGATCACCGTGAACCACCTCAAGATCTTCCCCACTATTCTCTTGGAGCTTTAGAATGAGTTGTGGGACTCAAGAACAACTTGAACAATGAATAAACCAGAAAAAAGCTCATTGCACCACTTTCTTTGAAGAATTCTTCTTCAATCCGAAATTTCTCTAAAATTTCTATTAAATGCATGCCTTAAATTCACTCCAATCTTCTTTATTTATTGCAGGTGAACATGCAAAGAAGAATGTTGCATGACTTGCAGCTCATGCATGAAGTTAATGAAGAAGAGGAAATGGGTTTTGTGTGAGCATGAAGAAGATGGTAGTGGAAAATCTTGATTTTCTATTTTTGCATGTTTTTCCAATTTTCCAATTTATCTCCAAATCAAAACTTGATTTCAAAATCCATTTTGATTTTAAAATTGAAAATTTAATTTTATAAAATCAATTTCATAAATTAATTTTTAAATAATACTTAACTAATTTAATATCAAATATTAAATTAATTTTTGCACAAATCCATCTTCATATATTTAAATCATATTTAAATATATATTCTCCTATTCCGTTTAATTTTAATTTGAATGTTTCAAATTAATTTCTCATGCTACTCTAAAGTTTATCCATTTACGAGCTAGTCGGGGGACCTCATGGACCTATAGATCATGGGCTCCAACGATCCTAGATTAATCGGCTAAACTCATTAGACCGATCTAACCCCCATTTGTTAACTAATGAGACACTCCACTATAGCCCTTAGTTGAACTTCCCTCACTATAGATATATTATGTCCATTTTATATAACCATAATCAGTAAGTTGATCCTTCACAGGTTGTTCGTAATCATAGCTGGGAGATAACCGTTTTACCCCTATGAATACATCTTGTTCCTTAAGTTCCCACTGACCCTCTAATGAACAATTTTGATTCATAACACCTATGAATTAAGCCCTTTCTCTATCATGAAAAGGCGGGGCTCTAGTTATTTAAGACTTGGAATCAGTACTTGAGAGAACAACCTATCTGCTAAACCTAAATTGGGTAGCAGTGAAATCCATCTTGTAGGGCTATGTCCCCAAATATTCATCTGGTCTTATCCCCAAAATAGGAGGCTTATTGAGCAATGCTGTTGGACTACTCTCACCGTTTGCAGATCAAAGGATAACCCCGAACAAACAGGAGTTCATAGCTAGTTTAGGATTAAGATCGAGTTAACCTAGGTTATTTAATAAATGAAATAGTCAATTTTAACAGTAAACGGTCGTTATAAAGAAAAGTGACTATTTTGTGGTCCAATCTATATGCAAACTCATTATATAGAATGTCCCTACTCACATGTCTCAACATGAACGATCTGTGCATCACATCGTTTGTAGCACTTTACAACTCTTTGTAACAACTACAGAGTGGGCCACATCCAATAGTGTTAGCAGGATGAGATATCAAATTTCACCCATATACTTATTAGACCATTTACTGTTAACTTGATCCTATTTATGTCACTACATAAAGTTACAGTATTCCGACTATAGCCATGGATATGTTTATTGGATTTTCATAATAGAATGCAAAATCATCAATTTATTATTATTGATAAATATAATGTTTATCACGAACTGCGAATTCTAGGACATTCCCAACAATCTTCCACTTAGACCAAAACTTCAGTGAGATCAAATATATACAATATAATGTTGAGAAACATGAAGGAAAAATACAATAAACCAGGGTATCTCTAATACCATAAATATTCTCCCACTTGCCCTAGATTACACTACTCAGAGTCCTATTCAAACTAGGTGGCCCTCAAACACTTTAGCCGAGAGGGCCTTTGTGAATGGATCAGCAAGGTTGTCTTCAGAGGCAATCTTTGTGACAATCACATCTCCTCTGTGCACTATCTCCTGGATGAGATGGTACTTTCTTTCAATGTGTTTTCCATGTTTGTGACTCATGGGTTCTTTTGAGTTAGCAACAACTCCACTATTGTCATAATACAGTGTGATAGGCGGGTGCATATCTAGAACTACTTCCAAATCAGCCAAGAATTTGTGTAGCCATACTGCTTCTTTAGTAGCTTCACATGCAACTACATATTCTGCTTCCATTATGGAGTCAGCGATACAACTTTGCTTAATGCTTCTCAAAACTATAGCTCTTCCGTTAAGAGCGAAAACTAATCCTGAAGTAGGTTTCCTGGAATCCACGTCAGTCTGAAAATCAGAATTAGCGTATCCTATAAGGATCTAATCCTTAGGTCCATACACAAGCATATAGTCTCTCGTTCTCCTTAGATACTTGAGGATGTTTTTGACAGCAGTTCAATGACTGCGTCCTGGATTGGATTGGAACCTACTAACGATTCTAACTGCAAAGCATATGTTAGGGCGTGTACACAACATGGCGTACATCAAACTCCCAACTGCAGATGCATATGGAATTCGATTCATCTCCTTAACATCTTGAGGTGTCTTATGACACTGTTCTTTCAATAGATGAATTCCATGCCTGAAAGGTGACATACCTTTCTGGAAATTTTGCATATTATATATTGACAACATGTTGTCAATATCAGATGCCTGAGATAGTGTCAATATTCTATTCTTTCGGTTCCGAAAGATCTGTATTCCTAGAACATACTGAGCATCATCCAAATCTTTCATTTGGAACTGTGTTGCTAACCATCTCTTTACGTCAGCGAGAAAACTTGTCTCATTCCTAATGGGTAAGATATCATCAACATAAAGAACTAAGAATGCTACAATCATGTTGACTATCTTCTTGTATACACAAGGTTCATCAACATTCTGTTCAAAGCCATAAGATTTGATCACAGTGTGAAACCTTATATTCCAAGATCTGGATGCTTGTTTCAATCCAAAATGGATCGATTAAGCTTACAAAGGTTCTGTTCCTGTCCTTTTTCGATGAACCATTCTAGTTGAGACATAAAAATACTTTCATCAAGATAACTATTCAAAAAAGCTGTCTTGACATCCATTTGCCATATTTCATAATCATAATATGTGGCAATGGAAAATAGTATTCTTATTGATTTTATCATGGTAACCGGAGAAAAAGTTTATTCATAATCAATTCTTTCTCTTTGGGTAAAACCTTTTGCCACGAGTCTGGCTTTATAGGTTTGCACCTTGCCAGTTTGGTCTCATTTTCTCTTGTAGTGGTGTAACCCCAAGTGTTTGATCTACAAGTTCCAAGACAGAGTTGAAGCACATAGACTCCATTTCATCGTCCATGGCTTTTATCCATTGTTCCCTGTAGTCTCGGGGGTAAAACGGTTTTTATGACCCAACCGAGATTTCGAACAACCTGTGAAGGATTAGCTTACTAATCATGGTTGTATCAAATGGACACAAATATATCTATAGTGAGGGGAGTGCAACTACAGGACTATAGTGGAATGACCCGTTAGTTAACGAATGTGGATTAGCTCCATCTAAAGAGTTTAGCTAGCTAATCTTGGATCGTTGGAGCCCATGATTTATAGGTCCATTAGGTTCCCCTACTAGCTCATATGGAATAAACTTAGAACAGTATGATAGAATAATTCGAATTGTTCGAATTAGGTGAAGAGAGAGAAATGACAAGTATATGTGATATAGTGGTCAGTTTTCAGTTTATAGATACAACTTTAATATTTAAATGTGATTTAAATATCAAGAATATGAATATGTTCATATTTGGAAGCTCGGAAATAATGAAAATGGTCAAAGATGTAAAAAGTCAAAGAGTTGACTTTTGACTTTGAAAAGTCAAAATTTGACCAACCTTATATTCAAATGTGATTTGAATTTTAAGGAAATGAATGCGGATTCATGCTCAGGAGGTCAAAATTAGTTAACACGGAAAAAATCATAAAAATTCAAAATGTTGACTTTTTGGTCAAAGTTTGACTTTTGACCAAATGACTATTTTGCCCTTTGACTGTAGTTAGTGGGAAAATCTAAACTTTTGTTGGATAGTTCTACTAACAAAATAGTGGGCTAAGTGTTGGCCGATAGTGGAGACATTAAGGCCACTAAGATAGTGGATTATAGGTGTTGGGTTATTATGAATTTGGTTCATTCAATTATTGCATGGTTTTTCTATAAAATAGGCTTTCATTTTGAATAATTTTTTTTTTTGCCAATTTTGCCATATTGTTTTCTAAATTTGGGCTGGAAAAATCATTTTCTTGAGTGAAGTACAAAACCCAAACCTAACCCAAATTTCCATCTCTTTCTCTCTCACAGTTTTTCTTCATCCACCGCGTCCCACAACTCTGTTCTAAGTCTAGAGGATAGTAGGTTAACTCTAGTGGTGGTTCGAAAGAGTTCGAGTCGAGATTTAGTGAGGAAAGGCGTTTTGGGAGCTTCAAAGGTAATTTTTAATTATTGTTTTTTTCCTTCAATTGCATATCATTTTCCTTTATATTAAAAGCAATTAGAGTGTAATTAGATCCTAATTCTGTTGCGTATGTCTTGAGTTCCATCATGTGGAATCAGAGCATGCTAGAATTACGCTCAATTACTTTTGGTGGGTGTTTTTTTTCCTTTCTATTCAAGTGTTGAATGAAATATGGACTAAAGTGGACTTATTATGATTTTGACATTGTTTTTCTTTAAATTTCTTGTGGAAATTTGTAATTGTTCATATATTTATGAGCATTAATGTGTGAAAAAGGTTTTGTAAATTTTTTGAAGTCATTAGAGTTGAAATTATGCTATAATTTCTTGATTCCGGGAGAGAGGACAACAGCAAGAATGGAGAAAAAAGGGCTCACGGACCTGAGATTGATCACAGACCTGAATTCTGCTCACAGACTCGCCCCAGACCCGACCTGCCAGCCCGAGCGCTCAGACCCGATTTCTCGCACGCGCGCCTGACTTCGCACGCCTACCCACCCGGATCCGACTGCGTGCCCGTCGCTCTGCTTCGCTCGCCTGCGACCCGCGACCCAATTCGGTCCGATTCGCCTGAAGCTGCCTCGCGTGCGCTGTCTGCCCCCAACCCGCGACCCATTTTCCGTTCGCCCGACCTGCTCGCACTTTCGTTGACCGCGCCAGCAAACGTTGACCAGCCGGTTCAGATGGTCTGGACTGGTCTGTTTGACCTGGTTAAGTTGGTTTGAACGATTCAACTTGGTTTTTGGAGTTTTTGGGCCGGTTCGAGAGTTTTTGGACCAGTTCAAGATGGTTCAAAGTGTTTGAAGCCGATTCCGAGAAGCTAGTTGCTGAATTTTGTAATAAATTATTTAGTTGTTTGTTTTTAATGCCAAAATCGGTCCACTTTAGTGTTGTTTACCTATTATGCATGTGATGTATAATGTTGTTTGATTATGTGTGCATATAGTATGTTATATAGTTTTAAAACCCCACCATAGGAAAAACATGTGACATACATTTGTTATATCTTATAAGTGTTATAAAAGATGTGGACTGTGATCAGTGGGTCAAATCCATGGACCTCGAAATGAAGTCTATGTACTTGAATTATGTCTGAAAACTTGTAGATCAACCAAATGATGTAAAACCAATTGGTTGTAAGTGGATCTACAAGAGAAAACGAGACCAAGCTAGTAAAGTACAAACTTTTAAGGCTCGACTTGTGGCAAAGGGTTATACCCAAAGAGAGGGAGTGGACTATGAAGAAACTTTCTCTCCTATTGCCATGCTTAAGTCGATTAGAATACTCTTATCCATTGCCACCTTTTATGACTATGAAATTTAGCAGATGGATGTCAAGACAGCCTTTCTAAACGACGATCTTGAGGAGAATATCTATATGGCTCAACCAGAGGGGTTTATTGCACAAGGCCAAGAACAAAATGTTTGTAAGCTTCAAAAATCCATTTATGGGTTGAAACAAGCTTCTAGATCTTGGAATATAAGATTTGATATTGCGATTAAATCTTATGGCTTTGTACAGAATGTTGACGAGCCTTGTGTTTACAAGAAGATCGTCAATTCTACTATAGCTTTCTTAGTTTTATATGTTAACGATATGCTACTCATTGGGAATGAAGTAGGTTACCTAACTGACATCAAGAAATGGCTAGCAACGCAGTTCCAAATGAAAGATTTGGGAAATGCGCAGTTGTTCTTGAGATTCAGATTATTCGAAACCGCAAGAACATAACACTAGCCATGTCTCAAGCAACTTATATAGATAAAATGTTGTCTAGGTATAAGATGCAGAATTCCAAAAGAGGTATGTTACCTTACAGATATGGAATTCATTTGTCAAAGGATCAATATTTCTAAGACACCTCAAGAGGTTGAGGATATGAGACGCATTCCTTATGCTTTCGTAGTAGGGAGCCTGATGTATGCAATGTTATGTACTAGACCTAACATATGCTATGCAGTAGGGATAGTCAGTAGGTATCAGACCAATCCTGGATATGATCATTGGACTGCCGTTAAAAATATCCTCAAGTATCTTAGGAGAATGAGAAACTACATACTCGTGTATGGTACTAAGGATTTGATCCTTATTGGATACACTGACTCTAATTTTCAAACTGATAAAGATGCAAGAAAATCTACATCGGGATCAATTTTCATTCTGAATGGTGGAGCAGTAGTGTGGAGAAGTGTGAAGCAAAACTGTATTGCGAACTCCATAATGGAAGCTGAATACGTAGCTGCTTGTGAAGCAGCAAAGGAAGCAGCATGGTTGAGGAAATTCTTGACAGATTTGGAAGTTGTTCCAAATATGCATTTGCCTATCATCTTATATTGTGATAATAGTGGTGCAGTTGCAAATTCAAGAGAACCAAGAAGCCACAAGCACGACAAGCATATTGAGCGGAAATACCATCTGATCCGGGAGATTGTACATCGTGGAGACGTTGTAATGACCCAGATATCTTCTGAGCAAAACATTTCTGATTGTTTTACAAAGGCCCTCACGGCTAAAGTGTTTGAAGGTCACCTACAAAGTTTAGGTCTACGAAGTTTGTAAACTAGGACAAGCGGGTGAACTTTTGGGTATATGCCCTAGTTTATTGTATTCTTATGTTTATTGTACTCATATGTTTCTCACTTAAATTTAACATTGTGATACTCCACTAGGAGTTTTAGTCCAAGTGGGAGTTTGTTGGATTTTATGTCCTAAAACTCGTAGTTTGTAAATTAATAAACATATTTTGTTTTGTTTTTCGATAAAGTTGTTATTGAAATTGTAATCATAAATTCAATAAACTAAGGTCCTGAGACTATTTAATGTAGTTTGAACTTTATGTAGTGACATAAATGTGGATCAAGTTCAAATATATAGCCAAAATGGTCTATAGTATATGAATAAGATTGGGTGCCTTATTCTGGGGACACTATGGATGCGGCCCACTTTGTAGTTAGTACAAACGATGTAATCCTGAATCGTTCATATAGAGATATATGAGTGGGGGCATCCTATGCAATGAGTTTGCATAAGACTGAACCATGAAATAGTCACTTTTTACATTTTAAATGCCGTTTTATGTATAAAACTGACTATTTCGTTAATTGATGACCTAGGTAACTTAATCTTAATCCTGAGCTAACTATGAACTGCTGTTCACTTGGAATTATCCTTAGATTTGCATAGGTGAGGGCAGCTCATCATCGCTGGCCCAATAAGCCTCCCATTTCAGGGGTAAGATCGGGTGGATAGCTGGGAACATAGGGTGCAAGACGGAATTCACTCTTGCTCGTTATAGGGATAGTAGATAGGTTTTTCCCTTTAGTACTTAATTTAAGTCTTGAACAAGGGGCCCCACCCTCTCCTTGGCTCGAGAGGGATCAGTTTATAGGTTGGACCTTAAACCAATTGTTCAATAGAAGATCAGTGGAACTTAAGGAATAAGATGTAGTCTCGGGTGTAAAACGGTTTTTATGACTTAGCCGAGATTATGAACAACCTGTGAAGGATTAGCTTACTAATCATGGTTATATCAAATGGACACAAATATATTTATAGTGAGGGGAGTGCAACTATGGGACTATAGTGGAATGACCCGTTAGTTAACGAATGTTGATTAGCTCCGTGTAAAGAGTTTAGCTAGATAATCTTGGACCGTTGGAGCCCATGATCTATAGGTCCATTAGGTTCCCCTACTAGCTCATATGGAATAAAATTAGAACAATATGATAGAATAATTCGAATTATTCGAATTAGGTGAAGAGAGAGAAACCAACAAGTATATGTGATATAATGGTCGGTTTTTCAGTTTAGAGATACAGCTTTAATATTTAAATTTGATTTAAATATCAAGAATATGAATACGTTCATTTTAATATTGCTAAACTTTATTATCGCATCCTTTTTATTTTGACGCAATCATTGAATTTTTATTACTTTATTTAGTCACCGCATCCTTCCCCGTACCACTTATGATTTCAATGATGAAATTCATGCCTTTATTTCTTACCGCATGTACTAGAGTCAACTTAATTTCAGGACAATCAATTCATAAAACATTTCTAAAAGATAGCGGTCCACCAACTTTCCTTCAAAACAATTTTTACGAAACTTCCTAATAGCATCGCATGAGTTATTTCAGTCTATCAGCAATGGAGACATTACTGTGTATAAATTTGGGGGTGCTAGTATTGTTATTTTCAGCCTTGCTACTTTTAGAAATTTCAATAAAAAAAAAACAAAAATCATAACTTTGAGATCGGATCCTACTCGTATTTGGATGTCCGCATGACACCCGTGGGGCAAGCCAAAATGAAGGTTAGAATCGTGATCAACGCATAAACCAAGTGATCGCAACTCCGCTACCAAATAAAATGGGCATGAGTTTAGACTGAGAAAGAACGCCTTGCTTGTAGTTGGATGCTCGCATGACAATTGTGGAGGCAAGACAAAACAAAGGCTGGGCACTTGGATCAGCGCAAGATCACAAAAAGAATATCTAAATCACGCAAGGATAAAAATCGCTTGGAAATGCCCCGGTTGGAGAAAGTTTTGAAATAAATCATGCAATATCCTGGAAATGAGTAAAGTTCTTTTTGAAGGTTAAAATTGCGATCCCTAAATTAGAAATATTTTAGGAAGAGATAAGGATAGAAATTAAGAAGGCGTTGGTTCATAAAATTTGAATAAGGCACCTTGAGAAGTCTAAGTAGGGTAAAAAGCGGTTGACTTTTTAAAGAAAATCTTTAGTTTATGCTTGAGGACAAGTATTATTTTAAATTTAGGGGTGTGATAACGGGTAGAAATACACGTTATTAAAGCTCAAATAATAAAACAATGAGAGAATGCGACGGTAAAATAAGCAATATCATATCCAAAAATGCTAAACTAAAAAGAATTGTGATCGCATACGGCCATCGCATAAAAGCAGCTAATTTACTTATTTTGTGTAGGAAAAATGCGGTGGTGCAAGTAAAATTGCGATCCAAAGGAATTAGACGTCAGAGTGCTTGAAGATTGCGATCACAATGTCATAAATACTGTGTATCAAGGTGACAACATCATAAATCATGATGGGACAGAAAGCTGATGACGGTCGAATCCGAATTTAGTTGATAAGCCATAAGCCACACTGTAGCAAGTACACTAAACTTTCAGTGACCATTAATCGACGCTTAGAGCAGGAGAATTAATAACCGCCCATCATTGCAATCATTAGAGAGAAAGGCTACTTCTCCTTGAGCTCTATAAATACTGAAGGCCACGATTGTAAAAGATATAGAAGAAGAGATATACAAGTTAGAGAGCTGTTACTCTGTTCATGTACATACTCATACTTAGACTGAGAGGACAGAGACGAGCAAGGAGATGAGGAAGCCGAGATATCATGCCCAGACAGATCGAGAGACTGTCAGAAAGCGTTACAAAGGACATAGGGCCAACACTTTGGAGAGCAAGATCATACATCTGGACAAAGCTGGAGTGAGAAAGAACAGTGTAAAAGGCCACAGGAAGCAAAACATTGCTTACCGGGCTTCTTATCTCTAAATTCCATTTGTTATTTTGTATTCAATTCTTTATTTATAGAAAATGGAAATCTTATTTCAATCTATGTCCAATCTCTCTACACTTCACATGAGTAGCTAAATTTCTGAATGAATTGAGAAATACTTAACTAGTATGACTTAAGATTTACATTTTATGTGATCATCTTGTCTTATGTATGTGTCATTCACACTTTAGAGATACTTGAGAGAGTAGTCTAAAGATAGAATCTTGACTTGAGAGAGTCAGATTAGAATCTAGGCTTGAGAGAGTTAGATTAGAATCGCATAAGCAAGAAATAGAAACTTAGACATAAGTTCTATTGCTATTAACACAGCGCATGTGTGAAACTTGGATTTCAATTTTTTCTACTTAAGCAGGTGTTAAAAGGAATTAACTAAATAAAAGTTAAATCCTATGTTAAAGGGAAGGAAATTTCTAAGTGTTAAGTAGATTTTCCTTGAATAATTTAAGTTGAACTTTAATTGGTGAAATTATAGTGAAATTTGCCTAAATGTAAAGTAAAAAAATGAACCATGCGTTAAAAGACATTAACGCATAAGATGGGAAGAAAGGCGACCTGCATTCGTAGTGATGAACGCATGATTGGCCGAAGTGTTGAAAAAAGGCATTGCCAAGATTTTCTCATGCGTTGGGTATGCATGAGCAAGAGTAGAGAAAACGAAATGTTGTGTGCAAGGCACTGGGTAGAAATTGTCTAGTAAATGAGCAGCGCGACATGATGAGGTGGGCGATCGTGTAGTAATTGCACGGAGGTAAACGACGCTCGCAGTAGCTAAGAGCGAGATTAGCAAGATCACTGAGAGCGAGATCGCTGAGAGTGAAATTGTTGAGAGCAAGATCAGCGAGATCGTTGAAAGCAAGATTAGCGAGAGTGAGAGTGGAGAGAGCGAGAGTTTGAGCGAGATTTATTTGAGCGAGAGAATGGGAGAGAGTGAGATTGGTTTGAGCGAGAAAATGGGAGAGAGCAAGATTGGAGAAGAACAAGAAAGTAGGAGAGAGCGAGGGTGGAGAGAACGAGATCTGTGAGCGAGAAAGCGAGAGAGAGCGAAGCCAGCGAGAAAGTGGGAGAGAGCGAGAGCCACAAGAGCAGAATCAGCGAGAAAGTGGAAGAGAGCGAGAGCCACGAGAGCAGAACCAGTGAGAAAGTCGGAGAGAGCTAGAGCCACGAGAGTGGAGAGAGCGAGATTGAACATACGGATGCATCTTAAAGGGGCTAGACGCGTTGATTAATAATTTGGATAATTAATTCTAAAAATTAAGCGGTTGATGTGGCAAAGGGAGATTTCATGCAGGAAGACTTAAGAAAGTAGTGTACGGCTAAGATAACATGCAAATTAAGGTAATTTTGTTTGGCAAACTCAGAATTAGACAACTCAAAGCTCGGTTAGCCCAAGTTAGCATGGGTAGCTTAAGGAGAAGCCATTTGTATGGTGAGTTGTCGCACAGCTGGGAATAGCTATAAATAGGAGGCCCCGGCTAAAAGTTAATCTCATTCCAAAACAAATTCCAGTAGTAAAAATCCTATAGAGAGAGTGAGTTTTTAGTGAATAGGCTGCCGTTGGTCTGGAAGGAAGAAAATTCGAAAGAGGTGCTGCTCAAATTCCAATTTGGTCTGAGTAGGGAGGATATTTACGAGTAAATTGCATTAGGAGGATTTGCTGACGGTGAGTGGTTACTATGTGTTGTTTTTATTCATGTATATATATGTATATATGAGCCTTGTATGTAGAGGGTAATGTCAAATGTGCTGGGATGCATGATTTCTATTGTGATTGTCGTGATATTGCATGTTATATTGTGATGGAAACTAGAATTATACCCGAGATATGGTTAGTATGCTTGAAAAGGGTTCTTGGAGGGGAAATATGGTCGGCTTTGGTCGGCGGGAAAATATGGTCGGCTTCGGTCGGCGGGAAATGATAGTCGGTGATGATTGGCGGGAAAATATGGCTAAGTTACCTACGCATAACTAACGGGAAAGAAATGGTCGATGTGCACATTGGCGGGAAAATGGGGTATAGGGAAAGTTTCCATAAAATTTTTGTTGTGTTGTTGTGTTGACAGTAGTTGACCGTTAACAGGAAATGATTCAGTGGCTTAGCTGAGGGAATGAATTTGAAGTGGTATTAATGTGTTGTTGATTGCATGCTGTTTTCTCCAAAAGTTTATTTTTGATAAGCCAAGGTTTCATTTATAAGAAAATATACCACTCACTAAGCTTATTAGCTCATGTTTTCAAAATGTTTTCTTATACCCCCTAGGTAGCGAAAAGGTGAGGAGTTCCAGGATGCTGCTATGGTCAAGGCCTGCCACATACCACAGTTACACTTCTGGAGGATTTATAGTTGTTGTTGTAACTTTGTTGTTAAGACTTTCAGTTGTATAAACGTTACATTGTTGTAATATAAAATGGGCCTACTTAATCAGTTGGTTGTTAAAATTGTACATTGGTATCAGAGTTATTTCCACAAGAGTTATTAGGCAGTAAGTGTCAACTAAAGGGTTGATAACTGCTGTGAATCACGCCTTCTCCCAGGCTCGGAGGGTGGTTTGGGGCGGGGTGTGACAACATGCACCCTAGAAATATGCTATGATAGTATGCGGTCACCTTGTTTTATGTGTGCATCATTCATCATCGCATAGACAAGAATAGAGACTTAGACGTAAGTCCTATCGATTTTTTCGTATACATCGCGTGCGTCTTAGAAATAGAACTTATGGCATTCTGCATTGAGAGATGACGTGCTGTTATTTGTGTGTAGCATGATCGCATAATCTGTACATAATCTTAGGAAGTGTTAGTTAAACCCCTTCTCAACCCATTCGTTGCATACTCATTGTAACTCTCGATTTCATCAACTTTGCATTCATACTCCGTCACGTAGGAAAATTTCTTAATCAAAATACCATCCAACTCATTTGTTTTCACCACCGCAAGAGAGTCAAAGTAACTATCACATATTTACTTAGTAGCCCCTGTGTTCGGCCCTGGATTTACCAGGAAGCCTAGTGAGGCTTATACTTAGGTCTTATTAGGAAAACTTGCATGTTCATTGCATAACACATCACCGCAAACTCACACCATTATCGCCTCACAATTCACATGCATCAGTAGTCCATAAAATCAAGTTAATTAAAAGAAGAGCGAAGATCCTCAACCAATCTATTAACTAACAGGCTTTATGCTTTAAGGAAAAACTAAGCCAATTAATTGGTTTCCATCGTCTAATCGATTAATTGAGTGAAAAGTTTCTAAGTTAGAAAGTAAATGCTTATCAATTGGAATCCCAAATTAACACAACAAACTGACTTAACTTTTTTTTCTAGGTGATGACTACCTAACAATTACAAATTAGGGTCAATCAAAGTAGTGAATTAAACGTGCATAGTAAATTTGTCAGATTATCCCATACACGAAAACTAAAATATACTCAAGACAAATTCCATTAAGTCAAAACAATACTCATGGATTTACGAAAGGAGTCTCGAGAATTACATTAGAATGAAATTAAACTAACCCACCCAAGCTAAGTTCTTACCGTGTAGCCACAAAACATGTCGAAAATCAACATGATTGGCAAAGGGGAGGAACTTATTACAAGACTAAAAGCAAAAGCAATAAAAACAGAGCTAGAAAAGAGATTAAAACACCCAAAATCGGGAGTAGAAGGTAGAAGATGGGATGATTTCAGCTGAACTCTAAGGGTTTCTTTTATAGGCTAGCCGCAGTATCGAAATGCTAGGAAGAGCATTGCAATGCTCGGCTGCACCACACGTGCTGAGGGATTCGCAACAAACTTCGCTGCATTGCAATAGATGCTTCTATCCTAAAGTGTCAGGCTTCAACGTTTGAGTGCGTTGTAGTGCTAGCGTCCTTGAGTTTTCGAAGTGTTGCAACGCTGTCCTGCGTCCAGACATCTTTCATTTTTTTGGTCATTTGATCGATATAGCTTCTAATTTTGTCATTTTAGTGTCTTTAGGTCCTGAATGCTTGATCCAACAGCTTGTACACTCGATTCCTCCAAAATAAGCAATTAAACCAAATTAAGTAGCTAAACAACCCTGAGTTCAGAAAAGAAAATAGCACATTTCAAGTGCTATCACCCTCTACCAAAATTCACAGAGTCCATCACTCCTGTGAATCTCATCCTAAGAGAATACAAAAGTCTTTAATTGATGGTGGCCATTTTGGATTGTTCGTGTTTTGTTCGTGATAGATTCGAGAAAGGAAATCACATGAACAAAGGTTCTTCAAGGTATGGTTTTCTGGAAACCCTAATTTTCCTTTTCTAATTTATTAAGCATGTTGTAATTCTGTGATTTTGCATAGTTTATATTTTGTAATTTTAAATTTTGTGAAGAATAAAAAATTAGAACGATCCACATTTCCGCTCAGGGCCTTCATAGGTTCCTTCAACTATAGTTTACATTTTGAACAGTGTTCCTTCTAAAAGTGTTAATGGAACACCTTTGAAATTATGGAATGGTTGTAAAGGTAGTTTATGCCATTTTAGGTTCGGGGTTGCCCAACACACGTGCTTGAGGTAAATCCTAAGAAATTGGAACCTCATTCAAAATTGTGTCTATTTGTAGGCTACCCTATCCTAAAAGAACGAGAGGTAGTTACTTTTATGATCCTAAGGATAATAAGGTGTTTTTGTCGACAAGTTTTAGAAGAGGATCACATAAGGGAGCAAAAGCCCTGCAGTAAAATTGTGTTGAATGAGTTTTCCAATGAAACTATAGAACTTTCAACAAGAGTTGTTAAAGATCCCAACACCTCAACAAGAGTTATTGAAGTTAGTTCATCTAGTAGGTCACATCTACCTGAAGTGTTGAGGGAGTCTCGACGTAGTGGGAGGGCTACTAACCCATCTGTTTGTTATATTGGTTTAACATAAACCCAGCTAACGGAGATGTTGAGGATCCATTATCTTACAAAAAGGCAATGGAGAATGTTGACAAAGATGATTGGATCAAAGCTATGGATCTCAAAATGGAGTCTATGTAATACAATTTAATTTGGGATCTTGTAGATCAACTTGTTGGGGTAAAACCTATAGGTTGCAAGTGGATTTATAAGAGAAAACAGGGTGCTGAAGGGAATGTGCAAACCTTCAAGGCTAGATTTGTGGGAGTCGACTATGAGGAGACTTTGTCACCTGTTGCCATGTTGAAATCTATCCAGATACTCTTGTCCATTCCTCTTATTATGACTATGAGATTTGGAAAATGGATGTCAAGACTGCTTTTCTGAATGGATATCATGAGGAGACCATTTATATAGAGCAACCTGAGGGATTTATAACCCAAGGTCAAAAGCAAAAGGTTTGCAAGCTTAATCGGTCCATTTATGGATTGAAGCAAGCTTTTCGATCATGGAATATAAGATTTGATACTCAATCAAATCTTATGGCTTTGATTAGAATGTTGATGAGTCTTGTGTTTATAAGAAAATCATCAACGTTTCAGTAGCTTTTCTTGTGCTGTAAGTAGACAATATCCTACTTATTAGGAATGATGTAGGTATACTGACTGAAATTAAGAATTGGCTAGCAACCCAACTCTAAATGAAAGATTTGGGAGAGGCGCAACTTGTTCTTGGCATTCAAATCTTTAGAGATTGAAAGAACAAAACGCTAGCCCTATCTGAAGCATCATTGACAAGATGCTTGTCATGTTTTCAATGCAGAACTCCAAGAGGGGTTTACTTCCTTTTTGGCATGGAGTTATTTTGTTGAACCCTGAGCCCTAATTTCACTACTTGAGTATGTTCCCTACTGAGAATAGTGTGGTGAGTAGGTTGACGTGAGAATTAATGTGTAATTGTAGAGAAAAGGGTGAAAAGTTAGAAGAAAAAGTTTGAGTTGAAAGCTTGACTCTTGGGTAGAGCTTGAAAAATTGGTTAAGTATAACCCATGTGTTGGAGGTTAGAAAATTTGCTAAGTGTTGTGCCACGCATTGGACATGCTCATTTGAGAGGTTATTTGGGCATGAAAAGGAAGCTAAGGTATAGCCAAGAGAAAAGCTATGCGTGGGAAGGCATGCGGCAGCCAAAGTATTGAGAGGTTAGCAATGCATGTGGCAGTCTCAAGTGTGCGCGAGCATAGGCGCTGGGCGTTGGAGTTGCGCGCCCTGGGTGATCGTGTAGCAATGAGCTGATAACTAATAGAAATACAAGTTACATAGCTCAAATAAGTAAAACAATGAGAGAATGCAACGGTAAAATAAGCAATATCATGTCCGAAAGTGCAAAATTGAAAAGAATTGCGATCGCAAGAGCCCATCGCATAAAAGTAGTTAATTACTTATTTTGTGTAGGAACAATGCGATGGCGCAAGTGAAATTTTGATCCAAAGGAACAAGGCGTCAGCGTGCTTGAAGATTGCAATTGCAAGTCATGCGATCGTATGCGATCGTGAGAACTTTCTTAAAAAGGTGACCGCATAAAGATTGCGCATCAAGGTGAAAGGATAATAAATCATGATGGGACGGAAAGCTGATAATGGTCGAATCCGAATTTAGTTGACAAGCCGTTAGAAGCCATACTGTAGTAAGTACACTCAACTTTCGGTGACCATTAATTGACGCATCAGAGTAGGGGAATTAATGCCACCCATCATTGCAATCATTAGCAAGAAAGGCTACTTCACCTTGAGCTCTATAAATACCGAATGCCACCAAGGTAAAAGGGAGACACAAAATATTTTAGAGATTTAATCAGTCAGTCCATTCTCGCGCACTTATACTTAGAGGACGGAGAAGAGCAAGAAGACGAGGAAGCGGAGAGATCATTCCCAGAAAAATCGAGAGACTACCAGAAAGCGTTACAAAGGAGAGAGGGCCAACACTTGCGAGAGCAAGAATACACATCTAGAATAGAGTTGGAGTGAAAAGAGCAGTGTAAAAGGCCACGGAAAGCAAGACATTGCTTACCAGGCTTCTTATCTCTCAAATTCATTTGTTATTTTGTATTTAGTACTTTATTTAAAGAAAATGGAAATCTCATTTCAATCTACAATCTCTCCATATGTCACATGAGTAGCTAAATTTCTGAATGGGTTGAGAAGTATTTAGCTAGCATGACTTAAGATTTACATTTTATGCGATCATCTTGTCTTATGTATGCATCATTTAGCATTTGGACATACTTGTGAGAGTAGTCTGAAGATAGAATCTAGGCTTGAAAGAGTTAGATTAAAATCTAAGCTTGAGAGAGTTTGATTAGAATCGCATAAGCAAGAAATAGAAACTTAGACATAAGTTATATTGCTATTTACACATCGCATGCACCCTAGAAATAGGAATGATTGTATGCGGTCACCTTGTTTTGTGTGTGCATCATTCATCATCACATAGACAAGAGTAGAGGCTTAGACATAAGTTCTATTAACTATTTCTTATATACACCGCATATGTCCTAGAAATAGGAATTATGGCATTCTGCATTGAGAAATGACGTGCTGTTATTTGTGTGTAGCATGATCGCATAACTTGTGCATAATCTTAGGAAATGTTAGCTAAACCCCTTCTCAACCCCTTCATCGCATACTCATTGTAAATCTACGCTTTCATCAACTCTGCGTTCAACTTCGTCGCATAGGAAAAACATTAATCGAAACACCATCCACTTCATTTGTTTTACTACCACAATAGAATCAAAGTGTCTGTCGCATATTTACTCAGTAGCCCCTGTGTTCGACCCTGGACTTACCCGGAAACCTAAGAAGGCTTATAATTGGGTCTTGTTAGGAAAACTTGCATGATCACCGCATAACACACATCACTGCAAACTCACACCATAACACATCACAATTTACACGCATCATGAGCGGCGCTACACGATGTGGTAGGCGATCGTCTAGCAAATGAATGACGAGGTAGGCAATGTAATCAGCAGCAGTAGCGGAAGAGGATCCAGATGTCGTAACTGGTACGATAACTTTATGTAATCAGTCTTCTTATGTGTTATTTGATCCTGGTGCTACGCACTCATTCATATCTAGCATGTGTGCATTGCATATAGATAGAGTGTTTGAGCGTTTGAATGAGGATTTGTTTATCTCTACGCATGTAGGGGATACTACAGTTATATATTACAAGAATTGTGAAGTAATTCTTGGGAATCTGAGTTTCTAGGTTCACTTGATTCCATTAGAGTTACTAGAGTTTGATGTTATCTCAGGCATGGATTTCCTAAGTAAACACTATGTCATTGTGGATTGTTTTAAGAAAGACATAGTATTTAGGAAACCAGGTGAAAAAGATATAACCCTGGTAGGAAGTAAAAGAACACTTTTAGGAAGTCTTATATCAGTAGTGAAGGTTAGAAAGCTGCTAAATAAGGGATGTAAAACTTATTTAGCCCATATGGTGGTTCCACAGGATAGGAAGCTGAGACCTAAGGATGTACCCGTGGTACAAGAATTCTTAGATGTTTTCCCTTAAGAGTTACCAGGCTTACCACCTTATAGGAATGTTTTTACTATTGTGTTAGTTTCAGGAACAAAACCTATATGCCAGGCACCATATAGGATGGCGCCAACAAAACTAAAGGAGTTAAAAGTTCAATTACCGGAACTTATGAATAAGGGGTACGTTAGACCCAGTGTGTCGCCTTGGGGAGCGCCAGTCTTGTTTGTCAAGAAGAAAGACAATACTCTCAGATTATGTATAGACTATAGATAGTTGAATAAGGTGAGCATGAGGAACACGTACCTGTTGCCTCGTATAGATGATCTCTTCGATCAGTTAAAGGGAGCCACATTGTTCTCTAGGATAGATTTGAGATCAGGTTACCACTAGTTCAAGGTGAAGGAAACAGATGTTCCAAAGACTACTTTCAAGACTAGGTATGGACATTATGAGTTCCTAGTAATGCCGTTTGGTTTGACAAATGCTCATGCAGTATTTATGGGCTTGATGAATAAGGTATTTCATCCTTACCTAGATCAGTTTGTGATAGTTTTCATAGACTATATACTAGTATATTCTAGTAGTGTAGAAAAGCACAAGGAACATCTAAGGTTAGTGTTGCAGATGCTAAGATAAAAGAAGTTATATGCCAAGTTTAGTATGTGTGATTTTTGGTTTAATCAAGTTGTATTCCTTAGGTATATAGTTTCAATTGACAAAGTCAGTGTAGATGCCCAAAAGACAGAAGCAATAGTTAACTGGGAACGACCCATGACTATAATAGAGGTACGCAATTTTTTGGGCTTAGCAGGTTATTACTAAAGATTCGTGGAGGGCTTTTCTAAGATAGCTCGACCATTGACAAACGTGACTAGAAAAGATGTGAAGTTTGAGTGGTCGCCAGAGTGCGAGCGCAGTTTCCAAGAGTTGAAACAGAGGTTAGTGTTAGCACCAGTGTTAACTTTACCTACACTAGGTAAAAAGTTTGAGGTTTATTGTGATGCATCCCGACAAGGATTAGGATGTGTGCTAATGCAGAAAGGAAAGGTAGTGGCCTATGCTTCTCGTCAGTTAAAGAAGCATGAATGTAACTACCTTACGCATGATATAGAGTTAGCAACAGTTGTGTTGGCTCTAAAGTTGTGAAGACATGATTTGTTTGGTGAACATTGTCATATATTCACCTATCATAGGAGTCTCAAGTATATCTTTGATCAGAAAAAGCTAAACTTGAGATAGAGAAGATGGATCGAGTTGATCAAATATTATGATTGTACAATTGATTACAACCCAGGTAAAGTGAATGTGGTGGTTGATGCTCTAAGTTGAAAGACCAAATCAACCAGAGCTGTTATCTGTACAGTAAGAGGTGTACTGATACATGAGCTATATAGTGCTAAAGCAGCATTGTCAGTTGGTCAGACAGGAGGTTTGATAGCTTTATTTCAAGTATGTCCTACTCTTGTAGATGATATTCTATGTGAACAGTTAAAAGATTCTAATCTTCAAAATATTCTGATCTTCAAAGTTAGCTGAAGAAGTAAAGGTCTGAGGACGGACTACTAGTTAAGAGTAGACAGAGTGCTATTGAAAGAAGGTAGGGTATATGTACCTAATACCTTAGCACTTAAACAGGCTATTCTGGAAGAAGTACATAGTTCGACTTATGCTATGCATCCAGGCAGTACAAAGATGTATACATTAAAGAAGTCGTACTGGTGGCCTAGTATGAAAGGAGAAATAGCAGAATATGTTGATAGATGTTTAGTGTGTCAGCAAGTTAAGCCTGAATGACATAGGCCAGCAGGATTGCTGATAACGGGCAAAAATGCACGTTATCATAGTGCTAAGTTCTTAAACAATGATGGCTTGCATTGACAAAACATGTGAAATTGCATCCAAAAAGCATCAGATTCCTAATATTGCGGTCGCATGCGTTCATCGCATTAGAACAGTTGATTTTTGTATTTTTTATGCAGAATATGCGATGATGCAAGGCGAAAATTGCGATCATAGGAAATCATTAGTTGAGCGCAGCATCACCGCAAGGCTTTGCTGTGATCGTGTTTGCAAACATTTGCTCAAGAAGGATTGCCACAACTTGGTCGGTGCAACATGGTGGACGCATCTAGGTGAAAGGCTAATTAATCGCGATGGGACAGAAAACTGATGACAGTCGAATCCGAATTAAGTTGACAGCCGCTAACGATAATAAGTACATTCAGCTTTTCGGTGACAAATATTTGGCGCATCAGTCAAGGAATTAAATCCATCCCATCTGTGCAATCATGAAAGAGAAGCCACCGTTCACCTTGGATGTTCATTAATACCAAACGCATCCTTCAAAAAAGGGGTTCCACCATTCCATAAGTTCAGAAGTTCACCATCTTACGAGTTTAGCCTAGTTCTTAGATTTTCTTTTACTTTTAGGCGGATGCGAGAGAGGAGGTTGTGCCGATAGATCATTCTAGTAAGCTTGGGAGAGCACCGAAAGCTTCAAGGATAGAGAGAGGGCCGACGCCTGTGGAAGCAGGAACATCTTTGGAACCGAATAGAGATTTACAGTGTAAAAGCCTCTATCAGCAAGGAATTGCTACCAGGCTCTCTATCTGTAACTTCCATTCTTATTTTGTACTCCACTCATTTATCAAAATGGAATCTACTTCTCTATATTTGTTTACTCTCTGTTATTTACGCATGAGTAGCTAAATCAATTGAATGGGTTGAGAAGCATTTAGCTAGCACAACTAGGAAATCTTCATTCTATGCGATTATCTTGTATTATGTATGGTTCATTTGTCCATTAGAGATAATCGAGAGGGTAGTCTAAGGACAGGATCTAGGCTTGGGAAGGTCAGGTTAGAATCTAGGTTCGGGAGAGCCAGACTAGAACGCATAATCAAGAGATAGGAGCTTAGAAATAAGCACTATTTACTATTAACGCATCACATGCATCCTAGAGATAGGATATGATTGTGTGCGATCACCTTGCCTTTATGCATTTTGCATCATTGCATAGGAAAAGAGTAAAGACTT
Source organism: Benincasa hispida (assembly GCF_027475165.1). Classification (NCBI taxonomy): domain Eukaryota; kingdom Viridiplantae; phylum Streptophyta; class Magnoliopsida; order Cucurbitales; family Cucurbitaceae; genus Benincasa; species Benincasa hispida. The sequence goes on along the minus strand of NC_143489.1, from coordinate 45,847,499 downwards.
AGGAATAAGCTCTATGGACACTTTTGCATTCAACACATGCATCCTAGACTTAGGAGCATCGCATTTGCATTGGAAAATGACTTGTTGTGCATGGTTGTAGCATGATCGCATAGTTTGACGCATTACCAAGTAACGCTAGTTAAAAACCTTCTCAACCTGTTCATCCGCATAATCAGTGCAACTATCACACAACTGACTTTTCTCAAATCCGCCGCATTTGTTATTTTTTATTAACGCAATCAACAACAAACCAACAATTATTTATTTATTTGGTTACCACAAAGTTTTCCTAAAAATTACTAATGCAACCTGTTTTCACAAGTTCCTGAGTTCACCCTAGACTTACCATGAAACTCAGTGAAGTTCACACTTGGATTCTACTGAGGAAACTTGAGTGCTTAACGCAATTTCACCATCGCATATCATCCATAATTTCACTTCATAAAATCAAGCATCAATTGCTTAATCCACTCCCAGTACTAGAGTGGAAGTGGGAACATGTTATGATGGATTTCTTGTTTGGTTTACCTAGGACACCAACGAGCTATGATGGTTTATGGGTAATTGTGGATAGATTGACAAAAAACAGCTAAGTTTTTACCTGTTAAAGTTATTTTTACCCTAGACCAGTTAGCTAAGCTGTATGTTGACAGAATTATGAGTCAGTTTGGGACTCTAGTTTCGATTGTGTCAGGTCGAGTTTCCAGGTTTACATCGAAGTTTTTGCCTAGCTTGCAGAAAGCTATTGGTACCAAGCTATATTTTAGTACAGCTTTTCATCCATAGATGAATGGTTAGTCTGAGCAGACGATTCAGACACTAGAAGACATGCTGAGGCATTTGTATTGTAGTTCAAGGGCAGTTGGGATACGCATCTATCATTGATCGAATTTGTGTATAACAACAGTTACCATTTGAGTATCGGAATGGCACCGTATAAGGCTTTGTACGGAAGACCATGTAGAACTCTGATATGTTGGAATGAAGTTGGTGAAAGGAAATTATTAGGCCCATAACTTGTTCAGCAGACGTCAGACAGTGTTAAGATTATAAGAGAAAATCTTAAAACAGCTCGAGATAGGCAATAGAGTTATGCCGACAAGCGGAGAAGAGAATTGGAATTTGAATTTAGTGATAAATTATTTCTTAGGTTATTTCCATGGAAAGGAATACTCAGGTTCGACATGAAAGGGAAGTTAAGTCCAAGGTATATTGGACCCTACGAGATAAAGAAAGAGTTGGCCTAATGGCCTACAGGTTAGAACTACCTTCAGAGTTATCTTGTATTTATGATGTGTTTCATGTGGCAATGCTAAGAAAGTATGTGCCAGATGCTACCCATGTGTTGCCTGAGCAATTAGTGCAATTGAAAGAGAATTTGTCCTATGAAGAGGAACCAGTGGAGATTCTAGACAGAAAAGAGCAAGTCTTAAGGAATAAGACAATACCATTGGTCTAGGTACTATGGAGAAACCATAGCACTGAAGAAGCTACATGGGAAGTTAAAGAGCAAATGAGAAACAAGTATCCGTAGTTATTGAATTGACGGACTTGTAGCGAAATTTCGAGGACGAAATTTTCTTAAGGGGGAGGTAAATGTGAACCTTGAGCCCTAATTTCTCTACTTGAGTATGTTCCCTACTAAGACGAGTGTGGTGAGTAGGTTGATGTGAGAATTAATGTGTAATTGTAGAGACAAGGGTGAAAAGTTAGAAGAAAAAGTTTGGGTTGAATGCTTGACTCTTGGGTAGAGCTTGAAAAATTGGTTAAGTATAACCCATGTATTGGAGGCTAGAAAATTGGCTAAATTTTGTGCCATGCGTTGGCCATGCTCATTTGAGAGGTTATTTGGGCATTGAAGAAAGCTAAGGTATGGCCAAGAGAAAAGCTATGCGTGGGAAGGCATGCGGCAGCCAAAGTCTTGAGAGTTTAGCAAAGCATGAGGCAGCCTCAAGTGTGCGCAAGCATGGGTGCTGGGTTTTGAAGTTGTGCACCCTAGGTGATCGTGTAGCAGTGAGCGGCGCTACATGATGAGGTAGGCGATCGTTTAGCAAATGAGTGGCGAGGTAGGCGATCGTGTAGCAAATTGCACAGAGCTAAGAGATGCGGTAGGCGATTGTGCGGAAAAGTGCGGCGCTAGACGATATGAAGGGTCGCGCTAAATGTTAGCGCTATGCGTTTGACGATAGCATTAAGCTTTGGGGTGTTAGCTCTACATGATCAGCATCAGCGCTAGACAATGATGTTGGGTGATGGTGTTACATGATGGGCGTGGGCACTAGACGATAGCCATGTTCCACTAGACGATGGGCGTCATCACTACACGATGGGCATCAGTGTGCTATGCATTGGGCGAGATCATCGAGTGACAATCATCAGCGTGAGGTCACTAAACGATGAGCTAAACGATGGAGCGTTGAGCTAAATGATTTGACTTGTATTGATCGGCATTAATCATCGATTAAAAATACCCGGTGTCCTTAGCACCGGATTTGACTCTATGAAAGTTGAAGGTGTCGGGCTAAAATTTAATGAGAAGCGGTGGAAAGCAGTATAAAAAGGGGAGGTCAAGCTTCAAACGATCAGTTTGATCATTTCCTCCATGCAAATTTTGCATTCTTGGTGTCGTTGGAAAGCTCTAAGAGTTTATTCTCATCGGATTAATGTCGGAGAAGGAGAAAAAGGACCAGAGGTTCTATTCTCGGGTGAATCTGGGCCATCATTAAAGAATTGAGTTTCTAGGACAGACCACGAGAATTATGAAGTTGAAATGTTTAGGTAAGGTTCTTGGGATAATTCTTAAAAGGTTTGTAGAAGGAAATATTTTGAGATGAGCTCTAGAATTCGAGTTATTAATTTTGTAAGATGAATCTGGAATTTTATGAACAAGCAGGCAGCTTCTTGAGTTGAATAAGCTAACAGCTTGAAGAAAACACTTGAATGGACCAAGGGCTGAGCTTTTCCATGTGTTAGACCTACTGTGTAGTCCCAGGAGAGCTTGCAGTGGAGTCTTGGATGCATAAGCAGCCTTGTGGATGCAGTTTTAAGAACACCTAGAGATAAAAGTTTTGGTTGCATAAGTGGTGTTGCATTGGTGAAGGGCAGTTGGAAGCTTTGCATGAACCAAATCTCAAAGAAATTCCTAAGTATCTAAACCTATAGCAAAATGCGTTTTTATGATAATCTTCAAAAGGGAAGGCTAAACGCAAAGCTTACTTAAGGGTTAGTCTCAAAAGGGAGACTTATGCTAGTAGCTAATATATGCTTTTGTGTCCACAGGATTGACACCGGTAATAGAAGTTTATCGACCCTTGAGGAATAGTTCTAAAAGTTATGAGTGACTAAATATTTACAATGTTTTAAAGAAACCATGTTTAAAAGAAAGATTATTCTCATTCTAGCTAGTTTTACAAAGTAAATTCCAAGCAAACCATGAACTATGTTTTAAACATATGCCATGTATGAAAGTTTATTGAAAAGTTATTTATGTGTGTTTAATTACACCAAGCATGCATCGGTATCTTTAGAGACATGTTTTCTATGCGTTATGCTTTACATACTTTAAAGAGAAAGTCATTATATGACTAGTTTTACTTGAAAATCGATACCAATGGACATTTGAGAAGGTATCCAAGCAGCTTGATACTGAGGGACAAATTTTGAGAAGGTATCTGAGCAAAAGTACCTAAGGTATGATGGTACTTAGTTATGGCCACGTGCACGTAGGTAGTTAAAGTCAAAGATCGAGCAAAAGGGTTCTCTCTTGACTAGCAATTGACGTTGGGATTTAACCACAGCAGGGTTATTTTCAACTAAGGAACATTTTAATGTTTTATATGCTTTATGCTTGGAAAATGTTTATACTGCAGTACAAGGTTACTGTAGAAATTTATATTTCAGTTTAATCTCTTTAGTGAGACTTTTTCATGAGAATTCGTTTTCTTTCTTAAGTCACTCACTAGGCTAGCAAGCTCACCCCATTTTCAAATGTTTTGCTTTCCCAAGGTAGTGATCAAATCCTTAGAAGGTAGCTCTGCATTTGCTCTACCACTCAAGGACAAAGTTGTTGTAACCCGTCTATTAGGTGGTTACTGTAAATGGTGTACACATATTACAATGTTCATATAGGGACTAAGTTTTGGGTATCGGGACTTGTGAAACTAGTAGGGTAATCTCTCTAAATGTGTTGTGTGTTTAAACTTAATGTTTTTAGCCTAAGAGGCCTTCGCTGTGTATGAGATTGCATGTTGGTATCAAAGTTATGTCTGCTAGAGTTATTAGGCAGTAAGTGTCCGCTAAAGGGTTGATAACTGCTGCAGTCATGTCTTTTCCTAGGCTCAAAGAGTAGTCTGGGAAGGGGTGTGACATTTTGTCTAAGGAACAATTTCCTAAGACACCTCAAGAGGTTGAGGAAATAAGACGGATCCCCTATGTATCGACTATTGGTAGCTTGATGTATACGAATTTATATACTAGATTGGACATCCTCAAGTATCTATGGAGAATGATCACTAAACCGCTGTTAAGAACATCCTCAAGTAGATCCTCAAGTACTAGATCGAACATCCTCAAGTATCTACGGAGAACATTCTCCGTAGATCCTCAAGTACTACATCGGACATCCTCAAGTATCTACCTCAAGTGAGGATAGTTAGTAGATTAGTCTAATCTAGGATTTCATCATTGAATAGCTGATAAGAACATCCTCAAGTATTTACGGAGAACGAGGAACTACATGTGCATGTATGGTTCTAAGGATTTAATTCTTACAAGATACATAAACTCTGATTTCCAAACTGATAAGGATTCTAGGAAATCCACATTAGGATCAATGTTCACTCTTAATAGAGGGGCAATAGTCTGGAGGAGCACCAAGCAGGAACATTGCTAGCTCTACTATGGAGGCTGAGTATGTAGCGGCTTGTGAAGCTGCTAAGGAAGCTATGTGGCTCAGAAAGATCCTAATTGATCTGGAAGTGGTTCCAGACATGTCTAAACCCATCACACTTTACTATGATAATAGTGGTATCGTGGGTAATTCCTGAGAGACTAGGAGTCACAAGCACAAAAAGCATATAAAACGAAAGTATCATCTCATTCGAGAGATTGTGCATCAAGGTGACGTGATCGTCATGTAAATAGCTTCGGAGAACAATGTTGCTGATCCATTTACAAAGGCCCTCACACTAAGTCATTTGAGGGCCACTTGCAGAGTATAAGTCTACAGGACATGCCACATTTAGTCTAGGGCAAGTGGGAGATTTTATATTGGGCGCGTATTATGCCCTAGTGTACTATTTTGTATACTTTTATATTAGTGTGACTTTTATGACGTACACCCCACTAGCTTTAGGACAAGTAAAAAATTATTGGGGTTGATGCCCTAAATCTCATAGGTCTTATAGTTTGTAATTATAATGTACAAATAATTTATTTATTTAATAAAATATAAGATGTTATATTTGACATTGAGTAGAATTAATCTACAAACCGATAAACTAACATCCAAGGTTATCTTCTATAGCTTAAACATGTATGTAGAGACATACAGGTGGATCATGTTTAAGTGATAACCTAAATGGTCTATAGTAGATGGATAAGGCTAGATACCTTATGCTGGTGACACTATGAATATGGCCCACTTTGTAGATGTTATAATTGTTGTAAAGTGCTACAAATAATCTGATCCTGATAATTCATTTAGAGACATGTGAGTGGGGGTGTTGTATACAAAAGGGTTTGTATAAGACCAGACCACGAAATGAATTATCTCACTATAAAATGCCATTAATAGTAGAAAATTACATTTCACTAAGATGATCATAGGTGACATAACCTAAATCCTTAGTGAGTTGTGAACTCCTGCCTATGAAGGCAGTCCTTTGATTCGTATGGGTGAGCGACTCAAAAGCCTACCATTTTGAGGATTCATCTGATTGAGGAGTTGGGAACACAATTACACAATACATAATTCATTTCCTAATGTCGAGATAAGTAGATAAATTACTCCCTTAAGGGCTGATTTTGGGGCTTGAATAATGTGGCACCACACCCTCTCTTGGCTCAAGAAGGATATGGTCATAGTTGGACTATGACTTATTGTTCATTAGAGGGATCGGTGGTACTTAAGGAGTTAGACAGAGGCAAAATTGTAATTTTGGCTTAGTTGTACTTACAATCAATTTATGAACGGTCATCGTAACGTTGATTGGTTATATCCAATGGACACAGAAATATATCTGTAGTACAAAGAGTGCAACTGTCAGTCTTTAGTGGAGTGACTGATAGTTAATGTATATTGAGTAATTTAATTAGAGGAGTTTAATTAAATATTTAAGTACCAGGAGCTTCAATCTGTTGGGTTTTATATCCTAAAACTCGTGGTTTATAAACAGTAGGACTTATTCTGACAATTCAATAAGTTATTATTGAATATATTGTTTTTTAGAAATCCAATAAACGTAAGTCCCTTGACTATTACATGAGTACTTGAACTTTATGTGGAGACATACAAGTGGATCAGGTTCGAGTAAATAGTCAAAATGATCTATAGTATATGAATAAGATTGGGTGCCTTATTATGGTAACACTATTGGATACGACCTACTCTGTAGTTGTTACAAAGAGTTGTAAAGTGTTACAAACGAAGTGATCTTAATTCGTTCATGTTGGGATATAAGGAGTGGGGGTGTCGTGTGTAAATGAGTTTTGTGCAAGATCGGACCACAAAACCAGTCAATCTTACTTTATAACACTGTTTATTTTTTAAGACTGACTATTTCAAAGCGATGACCTAGGTAATTTGACCTTAATCCTAAGCTAGCTATGAACTCCTATTTGTTCGGGATTATCCTTTAATCTGAAAACGGTGAGAGTAGACTAATTTTCTCTGCTACCAATTTTCTCTGCTCAATAAGCTTTCCATTTTGGGGATAGATCGGATGAATAACTAGGGACATAGGGTGCAAGACGGAATTCACTCATACCCGATTAAGGTTAGTAAAGAGATTGTTCCCTTCAAGTGTTGATTCTAGGTCTTGAACAAGAGGCCTTACCCTCTCGTTGGCCTGAGAGGGATTCGATTTATTGATTGGATCAAAAATCAATTATTCATTAGGGGATCAGTGGAACTTAAGGAACAAGAGGTAATTTCGGGGATAAAACAGAGATTCGACCCAGCCGTTATTACGAATAACCTATGAAGGGTTAACTTACTAATCATGGTTATATTGAGTGGACACAATATATCTACAGTTAGGGGAGTTCTGCTGTAGGCTTTAGTGGAATAAGCCATTAATTAATGAATGGAGGTTAAACCGGTCTAATGAGTTTAGCCGATTAATGTCGAATCATTGGAGCCCATGATCTGTAGATCCGCGAGGTTCTCCTACTAGCTCGTAAATGGATTAGCTTTAGACTAGAGTGACAAGTTAATTTGAAGTGTTCAAATTAGAATTAAATAAATTTGGAGAAATAATATTTAAATATGATTTAAATATTTGAAGATGGAATTGTGTAAAAATTAATTTAATATTTGATATTAAATTAATTAGAATTATTTAAATTATTTAAATGATTATTTATTAATGTTGTAAAATTAATAATATTTTCAATTTTATTAAAAGAATTGATTTATGAAATCAATATTTATCAAAATTGAAAAAGAAAAGAAAAACACAAAAATGGAAAATAAGGATTTTCCATTATCTTCATGAAGTAGCTCATGAACAACCCACCTCTTCAAACCTCATTAACTCCAAGCATGAGTTGTATCTCATGTTGCAAATCTATTTGCATGAGTTTCTGCAATATATTGAAGAGAATGGAATGTTTTAAAGGAGGGCAACTGATCAAATTTTTCTGAAAAAATCGAGAGAAGAAGTTGTTCTTCCATGGGGTTGTTGCAGTGAGCTTGTCTCCAAATTCCCTTGATTCCAGCTTATTATGAGTTTCACAACTCAATCTAGAGCACCGAGAGGATAGTAGGAAAGATCTTGGGGTGGTCTACAATAAGATTCAGAGGAGATTTGTAGCTGGATTCGAGCTTAGATGAAGTTCTTCAAAGGTATGTCTTGAAACCCATTTATTTCTATTGAAGCATGCTCTCATTTCTGCCAAAATTAATGAATTAGAGTGCTTATGGGTCCCGGCCACTTCCACTGCGCATTGGTATGTTCCAACACAATCTACAGGTCTATAAGCTCCCCTCTTAGCTAAATTGGGATTATTGAGAATTAATTTTTGATTAATTTGAATTGTTTAAATTAATTATATATAATATATTGAGAATTAATTTTGGATTATATGTGATATAATTAATATAATGTTTTTGATTCAAATCTAAATTATGTGAACTGGATTCATATAATTAAATTTAATATTGATTTGATTTATATTAAATACCATGATTGATTGAGAGAATTAAAACTATAGATTATATTATATTTGATATAATATAAACTATAGGCTATGTGTTATATTTGATATAACATATAGTTATATATATATATATAATAAGTTAGTTATTATATATAAGTTATAGACACAGGGAAGGAGGACTTCAGAAACAAAGCCATTAGTCTCACTCAAGAAGTCAGTTGCCTCTCTTCCGCTGGGCCGAGTGTTCGCCCACTTCAGAGTCTTCGCCTTTAGATAACAAAAAAGTTAAATTTTAAGGAGGGAGTTGTAACTCCCACCCACTTAATTCTCTTAGAAAATCGATCGTATGGTGTGGGAGAGGGGAGTTATGTGATACAGTTCTTCATCTTTTTCATAGACAATCTCTGTGTGTTTTTTCTTCTTCCAACGTCCTTCTCCCAGAAAAAATCTTTATCCTCTCAAAACCTCTCCCTTCTAAAAAGAGAAGCCCACAACTCCCTCTATAATTCTCACCCCTAAGGAGAACACTGAATGCACATTTTTGGTGGTGTCAAATTTGACATTTGTTTCTATTTGAAGTGTTCACCATCGAAATGAGGAGGAGACTCGTGAAGAAATTTTTCTTCAAGGATAAGTTATTTTCTAACCCTAATTCTCTTCTATGTTTTCCTTCAAAGGCATGCTATATATATATATATATATATATATATATATATATATATATATATATATATATATATTTGTTAAAATGCATAATTTGGATTCTGAATTTTATCATTCTATGAAATTAAAAATTTGGGAATGATCCGTGCTTCCGCAGTGGACTTCACGGTTCATTCACTTCCAACTTATTTGGATTAATGCTCAGCACATGTATTGGACAACACCAAATCCTGAAGTGTCGTAAACTAACTTTATGATATTTTCAAAATTCAAAAGGTGTTTCAGAAACACTTTTAGAAGGAACAACGTTCAAAATCTAAATTGCATTCTGTACTACATATCCCCAAAAAGAATCTGGCAATGTAGTATAGCTCAATATTGATCGAACCATGTCTAACAAAGTTTTGTTTCTCCTTTCTGAAACACTATTTTGCTGTAGTGTATAAGGTGCTAAGAGTTGGGATGTGATTCCATGTTCAATCAAATAGTCTTAGAATCTATAATCCATATACTCTCCACCTTGATCTGATTAAAGTGTTTTTCTCTCAAGTTTTCAACTTTAGTATTATATATTCTTTGAATTTTTCAAGAGGTTTAGACTTATGTTGCATTAAGTAAAAATAACCATACCTAAAATAATCATTTATGAAAGAAATGAAATATTCATACATTCATTTGGTTTTAACATTCATCGGACCACAAAGATGTAATAACTTAACCTTATATAACAACGTCTGACCGTTATGACATGCATACCTAGATTTTTCATCATGAGATGAGTTTTGGTCAAATAAATTTTTAAAGAACATATGTAAACTTTTATTAATTAAGTAGTAAAAACTTTTACAAAACACCAGGATCCACAAAAAGTTAATGTAGTGGAACACAATGCATATATGACCAAAACAGTGCGTTTGATGGCTGGCCCTCTTGAGCGACGTCCAATCATGCCACCTACACTGTGTTCTTACCTACAAAGTTAGTAAAATTGGATGAGTGTATAATATACCTAGTAAATAGCTCTCACTTAAATTAGTGCCCAAATGCACAATCACATGAAACATGTCATGCAAACATATGATTGAGACCCAAAACATGAACTTATCATAACATAAGTTAGTCGGTTATGCTTCCAACATGAGTTCCAAGACCTTGCTAGGAAGATGTAGACTTAATCGAAACTGACTCATCTGATGACTAGCAGTGGCATGCTGTCAGTAGAGCAAGAATCCCATCCAACATCAACCATTAACATAAATGTAAGATAGGACTAGAGAGGTACAATCATATATACTCTGCTAGCCCCTAACATAAGCATAATGTAAGATTGGGTCTAGAGGGGTGCACCAGGATAAGGCACCCTACCTTATCCATATACTACAGACCATTTAGGTTATTACTTGAACACGATCCACTTGTATGTCAGCCACATACATGTTTAAGTTACATACAATAATCTTGGATGTTAGTTTATTGGATTGAGTTACACAATTTTAAATATGAAATAAAATAACTCCTTATTTTATTCAATAAATGAATTCCGTCTATACATTACAAACCATGAGATTTCGAGCACAATCTCTAACAATTAAAAATTTTTCCCTTCTTGCATTTGCACATTACAACAGTATGGCCACTCTTACCACAGACCCAACAATTTCCTCAAATGTGCTTGTTAGCATCATTCCTTGGCCCACTATTCACATTTTTCTTCTTGAAATTCTACTTCTTGGGGGTTATGGTTTGAAGCTGCGGCAATATGATCCTTGGCTTCGACTTCCAATATAGTTTTATCTCCTTTTCTATTATCTTCTTCTATACGGAGTTTCACCACAACGTTCTCCATGGATAACTCCTTTCACTTGTGTTTAAGATAGCATTTCAAGTCCTAGGAAGAAGGCAACTTCTCAATCATAGCAGCAATTTGGAATGGCTCATTGTTGTCCAATCCTTCACTTTGTAAATCACTGATGATACTTTGCAATTCTTCCATCGGCTTAACTACCAACTTGGTATCGATCATCTTATAATCTAAAAAAAAAATCACGAGGAATTTCTTAGTACCAACATCTTTCAGATTGTACTTCTTATCTAATGCCTCCCACAATAGTTTTGATGTATTGCATGCATCACAATAGACATTATACAAATAGTCCTCAAGACCACTAAGTATATAATTACAACGTAGGAAGTTCGAACCTATCCATGCTTCACACTTTCCATTTCAGGAGGTACAACTTCTGGTAGGGTAATTGGGTAATATTTCTTCAAAATATGATCAAGATTAAGTGTGATGAGATAGAAAATCATGTTTTGTTGCTATCTCTCAAAGTTTTCTCTAATGAAATTTTCTGTGTTTTCAGCATGAGGTTTGACAATGGGTGATCCCATCATGACAGAAGTAGCGACATTATTAGAGGAGTTTGTAGCCATCAGTTCAATTACTAATTCTCTTCGGATTGTTCGAGAAGATTGATATATATACACATATATAAACTAAATGCATTAATAAACTGATTACACCTCAACAATAATATTCAAACTCAAACATAAACCAAATGATTTAACAAGGCCTATATATAAAAATAATCAAAGAATTGAAAGAACGTCAAAACTTTTGGAGACTCAAATTGTAGTTGAGGCATGCTTCTAATAACTGAAGACAATTATTTACTCTGTACAGACTACAAGCAGACAACAACGATCATCTCAGCAGGATACAACGACTAACTCCAATAGAACTAAAACCTTAAACTACTCAGGTAGGGCAGAACTCTTGGATAATTGCTCTCAACTCAAGACAAGATTAAAAAAAAAAAGAAAGAAAGAAAGAAAGAAAAGAAATGAGAGAACTCTTCAATTTTGAATGAGATGCTACAAATGAAGAACTAAGTTGCTATTTATAGGCTAGCAACTTAGTAACTTTCTTAAATAAAAAATAAAATCAAATAAATATAAAACTTAAAAGGGTCATTTTTAAATATACAAAAATATTTAAAAATATTTATCTTTGTAGCAAAAAATTCCAAAAGTACAAAACACTTTTGGAACTTTTTGCTACAAATGTAAATATTTTTTAGAATTTTCTATTTATAAGAATTTCTCAAAATTAAAACATTTGTCTAATTTAACTCAGTTGTGTTATTACTTGACAAAAATCAAACATAACTCATTCAAATCGAAGAAACTACAAATTCAACTGTTACATGTTAAATTTGTATATAAAACATCATTTTAATTTAATTTAAAAATTTTTAAACAATGAATTTAATCTATTCAATTAAATCCATTTTTGTGTTTCAAATATTCATCAAACTTTCACTTTCTTTCCCTATATATATCTAACAGAAAATAAAATTGCAATTGAGTTCTTGGTTGGGTTCACCATCATTCAGAAGCTTTAGATTTTTTTCTCTTAAAAAAAAAAAAAGAAAAAAAAGAAGGTTTGGATTTTTTTTTTTGGGGTACATTGGCTCTTAGCTGAGTTGTAAGCATTGTCATGGTTTAATCATTTGAAACATTCCCTCTAATCCTCCCTTGTCGATGCCCTCAAATTGCCCTCTAAAATGGGGTAATAGATGTATTGTTATGGCTCTCAATCAAATATAGTAAAACGAGTTAACTTATTTACGAGTATAGTAAAATGTAATTGAGTGATAAACACTTATAAACAGACATATAGTAGTAGACATTTACATTTTATTATATTTAAGAATATTTTCAATAATTTTACCATTTAAAACAACTACCCTATTTAAATAGACAATTCAATCCTACCTAAAACTATTTAATTTTGAAGGGGAACAAAGGCATAATAATGTCGTCAAACTTTAGTGTATGGGCTAATTAAAAACTAAATTAGGTTGGGTCTGCAGGACTAGTAGTTTCCATTTTTTAAAAAAATTAAAAAATTAAAAATTACGATTTTTCAAATTAAAGTGATTATAGTCTTTTTTTTTTAACAAAGTGATCCAACGGTCGTCAATTTATCATCAGGAGAAGAGGAGGAGTTTAAATTTGAAGATAATTTTTTAGCTTTGATATTATTAGAGTTTTCTCATGTGGATTTTGGAATTTCTAAATATGAAATATTTTTTAAAGTGATTTACAGAGAATACTTATATATATATACACACAATCTCCTTGCGGAGAAATTGATCATTAGCCAATGTAATTATTTCAAAAGTTCCTTTAAAAAAATTATTTCAAAAGTGATTTAATTATTTGATTATTATTATTATTTATTTCTTTAAACACACTCTAGAATTTTTAAATAATCATTTTTTTTCCAACACATAATGAATTGCAAAATTTGAAGACAATTCTCTAGTTTTAACACATTTCCCAAACACAACCCTAAAGTTTGTGTGCTTTGAACTGAAATCATGAATCATAATATTGATAGAAAAGATCATTAAACTTTTAGATTTTTTTTTTAATAGAAAAAATAATCATTAAATTTGTAGGTTAAAAAAAAAACAGAGAGAGAGAGCAGTGTTTTGCAGTGGGAGTTGAAGTGATGAAAGTTAGCAATGGAGTGATGTAAATGACATATCAATGGAGAAGGAGACAATGAACTCTGATAAGCCATTGATAGCTTCCCAAAGTTTCCTTTTATAAAACAAAACCCACCATTTGGCTAACTTTTCTTCTCCTTTTTTTCACACATAACACTAAATATTATAAACCATGCATCCTTCCCCATGCCTCACCTACACTTCCCTTTTTACACTTTTCTTTTTTCTTTTTTCTCTTTTCTTTTTGGGGGCAATAATGTCTAAAATAATTATTTCATATTAAAATAGGTGGAATAATATTCAATTTTTTACCACATTACTAATTCTTATTATTATAAATTTTCCTTTTCCTTTTCTTTTCATGCTTATGAAATCCCTCCAAATTTAATTTAAATAAATTTCTCTTTTAAATTATTTCTTAATGCAAATAATTTTAGATTTTTTTAGGTAAAGGATAACATGATATTGTGAATAAAATAACTAAAACATTATTAAATTATGCATTAATTACAAGGATTTAATTATTCATTAATTTCTTGTAAGACACAAAGCTAAACAATATTTCGCTTGCAATAAAGCTAGTGAAATATATGTTCAATATGTTCTCTTATTCGTGAGACATATGTCTTGTAATTTTAGACATTATGTGATTTTCAAACGATTTAGTATGGAATCATCTTCTATATATATGCATATATATATAAAGAAATGATTTTCGTTAAATTGTCACTCCATGATATGTTTTCTATCTCTCAATATGATTTTCTATACATTGGTATCTAATTTCCTTAATATTAATCACTGCACCACTATTATCAATAAAGAGTGATCAACTTAATTAACCATATCTGAAACATCTTTGAGATTTTATAGGTATAGTGTCTGAGTTGTCATACACGTTCATTTGTTGTTTCACTAGCAAAAATCATTAACTTGCATACTGTGCATCACTAACTTTAAGGTAAAATTAATCTCAACGTAGATTTCTCTTAATCATAGTAACAACAAGTGTATCTTAGAAGATCAAATCATTAACACTATACACAAAAAAATCTTATTATTCAAAGATATTTTAGAAAGTTTATGATTAACTAGTGAATGGTCATACAATTAAGTTTAACGGATATAAGCTACCCAATTGTATATATTAAATATTGTCTTATTTATATATTAATTGTCTCTTACTAAGGATAGATAATTAATAATATGTTCTCTCAACATTTGAGGTCTCTTAGGATATTCTAAAACATATTTAACTTCATATATTGGAGTGATACTGATATGAATTATTCAAGGCACCAAAATTTATTTTATTTTATTTAATAATTTTGATGTAATTAAAGTATTTTTTTTTCATTTTTATCCATTTTATAATATATTAAGTAGGAATATTTTTGTCATTTTAGTATAAAATATGATGTGACATTAGAGTTTCACTGGGAGACTATCTAAAGTCTTACCTTCAGATTGTTTGAATAATTTTATGATGAATCAATTTTGGCCTTCGTGCTTCTTTCAAAGTTAGTCTTGCTTGTCTATACAGATTTCATTAGTATTTATTTTATTCAAAGTCAAAGGTTATAATATTTACCAAATATTTAATTTTCAATTTCATTTCTTAAAATGAACCTTTACAACATTGCAAATATTTTTTTATCTTTGAAAATAAATCCCTAACTTTAAAATTCTTTTCATAAAAGAATGCTAAACATTCATTTGACATATCACATGCGACAACGAATTATATATTGATGAATGAATATGTAATAGACTCTATTATGACAACAAGTGAGAAAGTTAGTTCAGTGTCTATCATACAAGGTTTAATCCTTTGCCACTATACTTTAAAAATTTATGTATCTTTTCTTCTCGTATATTTCTATTATAGATCATTCATATCTTATGAGTTTGTCCCATCAAGATAGAATATCTACATACTTCACATTGGGATGGAGTACATGGACTCTATTAGGAGTTTCATAACTTTGTCCTATTAATCTATATCAACATTCTTCATTGTGACTTTTGAGAATTTAAGGCTTCACAACTTTAGATTTCATAGAGTAAAGATACTTTGACTTCAATTAAGCCATCATAAAGGTCGAGTCATCTCGTTCCCCATTACACCAAAAGGAAAATTATCAAACTAGGTTGACTGTCCCAGCCAAGTGTTACCTTGACATCTCTACCTCTGAGACTGCCATTTGCACGCAATTCCCATGTGCATGATAGACTTGCAGGATGGGTATGACAACTCTAGAGATGGGTGAATAAGGTTTAATAAAAATTAATGAAAACTTTTTTACTAAATGTGGGTCCAATTAAACAAATTAACAAACTTTTTGTTAGTAAGTAATTTAAACAATAAATTCATGCAAATAAATTCAACTCAAAATAATGAAGAAGTTAATAATACTACTTTAAAGTACCCAAATTAGTTCTCAAAACAAGGTTGATAATGGATATAGAAATTCAAGAACAATCAATCAAAATAATATGAACAATTAATTTTAAGAACAAAAATTGTAATTAATTTCAAGCAATAAAATATATAACAAATTAATTGAAAATTTCAATAGGAGAGGGATAGAGAAATTGATACCCAGAATTTTATAATGGTTCGGCACAACCGACCTACATCCACTTCCCAAGCTCATCTCCTCATGGTATGTCACTATGAACTTGACTTTTTCCATGACTTAGAGTCGAATTGCTACAATATTCTTTTTCTGGGAGCAAGAAAGGACTCGATCATTTCCACGGTTGAGGATCAAATCGTTACAACCACTCTTTTTAGGGATCAAGAGCAACCCTTACAATGGATTTGGAAATGAAGAACAATATGAGAAAAACACTCTTCAAGAGTAGATTTACAAATTTAGCACTCAATGAATCAATCATCGCAACATAAAATATCTCTCTAAAGAAGAAGATGAAAAGAAGAAAATTGAAGCTTGGAGAGAGAGCAACAATGGTGGCTTAGTGAGTTATGGAGGATTGAAAATAATAAAAATAAAGAGGAAAATTTGTTGAAAACCAAATTTAATTTAGGCCATTGGATCTTGAAAAAGAAAAATCAATTGTGGAGATTCTAAACTCAATTAGTATTTAAACACAAACAAAAAATAATATAAAAAACTTTTTCTTTTTAATTTCATTTAATTTTTAAAAACCAACAAAAAGCAAAAATCTAGTGTGTTTCAAAACTAACCATTAGACACGAACATAAAATAATATTAAATTCATTTTCTTTTTAAAATCATTTTTTAAATCAACCTAAAATCTCAAAAGCTCACCTGTGTCCTTCCTTCCATGCTCCAAGTGGCACCTTTCAATTGGCTCAATGTGATTAAAAAAATTCTGCCACGTCATCGCTTTGAATTTTTTGGTTAATCTTGTTTTGGTCATATGTTCTTCGTTTGAACTCTGATTTGAGTGATTCAAATTGCGTTGAAATACTTGTTCCAAGCTCTACATAATAGATAATTTTAAACACTCAAGATGTTAATAAATAAAAGTAGATATGTTATCATCATATTATTAATTAATTAATTAAAATGAATTAATTTGAGATTAAAGACCAAAAAACCAACAATCTCCACCTTTTTTATGATGACAAACAAGTCAAGAAAAATGAAATCCGAAGAGGTATGTGATATAAAATATGAACACGAATCACAATGTAACATCCCAAAATTTTCAAGTAATTTTCATTAAATTATCTTGAAATATTTGAGCGTTATTTTGATAAATTAAGGCTAAAAGTTTAATTTGGAATGCAAGATAATTAATATAAAAGATATTTGTAAAGAATTAGAATTTTGATTCAATTTAAGAAAAAATGTGAAATGATGCATGCTAAGTTTATATGGTTTTTGTTAACTTTCCTTATCTGGGCAGGTGTACACATATGACTGATTATGTGCTCCTTCGCGGCAATAACATGGTTGTATATGGGCATATTTACGACTATTTTCTGTACCTTGGGATACACACTGTGACCGATGTGTGTTCATTCGAGTTCATGTTTATGATTGATTTGTGTACCTTTGGGATACACACTATGACTGATGCGCGTTCCTTCGAGTCATATTTACGATTGATTTGTGTACATTTAGGATACACACTATGACTGTGAACTCCAAACCCTATTTTTCCTACTTAAATATGATAATCGATATGTTAATTAAAATTAAGTAAAAGCTAATATTATGTTGTAGGGAAGCTTAAAGATGATAAAGAAGAAGGAAAAGTTCTAAGTATTGAGAAACAAGGCTCTTGGGAGTTGGAAGTCCATGCGTTGTAAGCCATGCGCTGAAGGTTGTTGAGGTGTGCGACAGCCTGTTCCTAAGAGGTTAGTTGAGCACATTGTGGCCGTGTTGCATGGAGAAAATGACTAAGTGTTGGTCGTGAATTACCATGCGTTAGTAAGAGCAATGCGCCAACCAAAGTCTATGGAAGGTTAGAAGGGCAAGAAGGCACACGACATGGAAAGGGCGTCTAGGTGATGGGCTGCAATGCGCGTTGGCTAGGTGAGGCTGCGTGCATTTGTCGGCTTAACAACATGATGGATTCACGATGGAATTCTTTAAAGTCTTGAAACACCCTCAAATCTAACATTATGGAATTGTTCAAGACTTTTTTCAGATAGAGGTGGTAAACAAAAACATGAACGAAAGTTATATTGCCCTCATTGCTAAGAAGTACATATGCAAAAAAAGCATCTAACTACAAACCCATCAGCTTAACGACATCCCTATACAAAATTATTGCCAAAGATCTTACTGAGAGGCTCATGACCACTCTTCCTTACACCATCTCTGAAAATCAACTTGCTTTTGTCTGGGGTAGACAGCTCAATGATGCAATTTTAATGCCAAACGAGACTGTCGATCTTTGGAGATGCAAAAAATAAATAGGTTTTCTTACAAAGCTTGATGTTGAGAAGACTTTTGACAAAATAAACTGGTGTTTTACTGATTATATTTTGTTAAAGAAAGGTTTCTCTCGAAAATTACATAGTGGGATCCAAGCTTGCATTACTACTGTTTACTACTCTGTTATTATAAATGGCCGGCCAAAAGGAAGAATTTGGCCTAATAAGCGGATCATACAGGATGACCCCATCTCTCCTTTTTTTTTTTTTTGGTTTTAGCCATGAACTATCTAAGCAGAATTGTCTCTAAGTTAGAATAAAAAGCTCTTAGAAAGTTGTTTTGTTTTTAATAATAAATGCAACCTAACCCTTATTATTTTTGCAAATGATATCTTACTGTTTGTTGAGGACTACGACAACTACCTACAAAACCTCTTCAATGCTTTGAAAAATTTTGGATTTGGCTCTGGACTTCAGTTCATCTAAAACAAATCTATTTTTCTGGAGTCAATATTAAAATACTGGTCTTCAAGAGGTAGCCAACAAATGGGGTTTAAAAACTTAATCCTTTCCCCTCGAGTACCTTGGTGCTCTTTAGGTGGTAATCCAACCTTTGCTTCCTTTTGGGAACCTATTGCTGAAAAAATCCAGAAGAAGCTGATAAGATCCCAATTATGTGGCAATATCAAGAAAGAAAGAATAGTCGAGAGGTGGTTAAATCGGTTAAGAATGTCTTCCAATTCCATTGGGAGAAATTGAGATTTAAAAGAGGAAGAAAACGGAAAGAGAAGTAGTGAAGTCTGGATATCAGTAGTGAGAAAGGAGAGCTCTCGAGAGTGGGAGTTCGGAAGATACTATCGTGGAAAAGCCATCGCAGTGTACCGCTCATTGTTTACTTCCACTAAGCGATCGTGTAGTAAAGATCAGAGATCGTATAACACTTGGTAGGCGATCATATAGTAAAAGGTAGGTGATCGTATAGGTACTGATAAGCGATTGTGTAATAGTGGTTGGTAAGTGATCGTGTAGGGGTTTGTGAGCGATCGCGGAGGATTTAGTAAACGATCGTTTAGTAATACTGGGTGATCGTGTAGAACTTGTAAACGATCGTTTAGCATTCGGTAAACGATCGGGTGATCATTTATAAGTGACCGATTAATCTTGTTTGACTCATGTTGTCTAATAAAAAAGTTGTTCATCGTTTAGTTCATTTTCCAAAAGATTGTATCAACACGTTACGATAGTAAAGATTTCAAGAATCAGTGTCCTAACAGAAGTTTAGTAAATGGAAATACTCCCATATTTCCAAAGGCGAGTGCCTCACTCGAATTAAATCTACTCTTAGTAGCCTCCCTACTTACCTTCTTTCTACCTTCAAAACCCTAGCATCAATTTACAAAAAAAAAAAAAAAAAAAAAAAAAAAGAAAAGTATTGGGGGAACTACCTCTAGAATGATAACGGTAGAAACAATAGCTCTCATCTTGTTCGTTGGGCTGGGGTTGTGGCTCCTAATTATGCTCTATTAAGGAAATGGCTTCGGAGATTTCTAAACGATGGTGACATCCTCTGGAAAAGAATTATCGCTGCCAAATACAAACAATCTCTCTTGAATGAGATTCCTACTATGGGAAAGTATAGTAGTGTTAAAGCTCCTTGGAGAGCCATTGTCAAAAGGCTCAATTGGTTTAACTCCAACCACGATTGGAAAATTAATAATGGAGGTAGAGTCTCTTTTTGGAGAGACAATTGGAGTATTCACGATCGACTTATCGATAAAGTTCCAAGACTTTACGCGCTTTCACGGTTTTGGAAGCTTGGAACTCAATGACAAAAGAGTGGAACCTTCATCCTAGAAGACCCCCGCTCGACAGAAGACTAACCTCTTGTAATACCATTGTGCAGCAGCTTCTTATTCTCAATGAGAGGAAAGGCCTCGATCCATCAAGATGGCACCTCAATTCAAATGGTAACTTCAGTATCTCCTCAATTAAAGAAGCCCTGCTTCAACAAGATTCCAGCAGCAACCAAATTGCTCAAAATCAGGCATATGAAAAACTTTGGAAAACTTTCCTCCCAAAGAAAGTCAAGTTGTTCATCTGAACCATCCTTCATAGAAGGATAAACACTATGGAGACTCTATAAAGAAGGCTTCCAAACTCTTTTCTGAATACAAATTAGTGTGTTTTGTGTAAAGGGAGCAATGCAAACATGGATCGAATCTTCATTCATTCCAGCTTGGTGACTTTCCTCTAGAATAAATTGTATGATTTATTTGGAAATTGGCAAACTCCTCCATCTAATATTTCCTCCTTCTGCTCCAACATGAGCAACCTACATATGAACTCTACACGGAACATCAACATTTTTAACACAACCATGGCGGTCTGTTGGGTCATCTGGAATGAAAGAAACAATTGCATCATTAAGGAGCGTACAAAAGTAATCAGTCCCTATGGGAAAGCGTCTGTATCTTGGCAGAGTGTTGGTCATACCGATCTAAATTCTTTAAAGATTACAACCCCACGTCTATTTCTCTTAAATTGGCTGCTTTTTTGTAATTCTACTTATAATTCTACTTGGGCTTCCCTGCAACCCTTCTCCTTCGTACCCCTGTTTTTTATTGAATGATATGAATGGGTATGAATATTATGAGTGTATGAGTATATCAGCATGCAACGGAAGCAACAAAGATCTATAAGTACTCTAATTCATTAATTTTGATAGAAACTAAAACATGTTCATCTAACATAAGAGGGTTTGAAGTCATAACTTTGTTTCTTCATGATCTTAATTCTCAGCTACAATCTTCTATAAAATTTGCTATAAACTACCTCAAGATCTTCCCCACTATTCTCTTGGAGCTTTAGAATGAGTTGTGGGACTCAAGAACAGCTTAAACAACAAGAAACTTGGAGTGAAGCACACTGCTACAACCCACTTTGAAGAACAATTCTTCAACCCGAATTTTTCTGTAAAATCCTTTTAATGCAGGCCTTAATTCCACTTCAATCTTCTTTATTTATTGCAACTCTCTCATACAAAGAAATGGTTACATGATATGTGGCTCATGCTTGAAGTTATTGAAGCAAAATGAAAATGGGTTTTATGTGAGCTAGTTGAAGATGGTAATGGAAAAACCCATTTTTCCATTTTGTGTGAATTTTTCCAATTTCTCAAAAAAAAAAAAAAAAAAGCAAATGATTTCAAAAAATCAATTTGATTTTAAAATTGAAAATATTTATTAATTTTGTAAAATTAATTTCAAATTAATTTTTTAATAAAATTAATAAATAATTATTTAAATAATTCAATTAATTTAATATCAAATATTAAATTATTTTTTTTACACAAAACCACCTTCATATATTTAAATCATATTTAAATATAACTTCTCCTATTTCGTTTAATTCTATTTTGAACGTTTCAAATTAGCTTATCATGCTACTCTAAACCTAATCCATTTACAAGCAAGTAGGGGGACCTCGCGAACCTACAAATCATGGGTTCTAACGATCCGAGATTAATTGGTTAAACTCATTATACCAAATTAACTACTATTCGTTAACTAATGGGTCACTCCACTAAAGCCCATAGTTGAACTCCCCTCACTGTAAGTTGATCCTTCAAAAGTTTTTTGTTATCATACCTGGGTCAAAATCATCGTTTTATCCATGTGAATACATCTTGTTCCTTAAGTTCCTATGACCCTCTAATGAACAATTTGATTCATAATACCTATGAATCAAGTCCTTTCTCTATCAAGAGAAGGTGAGGCCCCGATTGTTCAAGACTTGGAATCAGTACTTAAGAGAATAACCTATCTGCTAACTTTAAATTGGGTAGGAATGAATTCCATCTTGTAGGGCTATGTCCCTAGCTATTCATCTGGTCATATCCCAAAATGGAAGGCTTATTGAGTAGTGTTGTTAGACTACTCTCACCCATGCAGATCAGATGATAATCCCGAACGAACAGGAGTTCATAGCTAACTCAGGATTAAGATCGAGTTAACCTAAGTTACTTAATAATGAAATAGTCATTTTTAATAGTAAACAGTCGTTATAAAGAAAAGTGACTATTTTCGTGGTCCAGTCTATATGCAAACTCATTGCATAGGATGCCCCCACTCACATGTCTCTACATAAATGATTTGTGGATCACATCATTTGTACTACTTACAAAATAGACCGCATCTAATAGTGTTATCAGGATGAGATACCCAATTTCATCCATATACTTATTAGACCATTTAGGCTATATACTATAAATTTGATCATATTTATGTCACCACGTAAAGTTAAAGTATTCACACTGTAGCTATAGATATTTTTATTGGATTTTCATAATAAAATACAAAATCAATAACTTTATTGAATAAATTAATCAATAATGATATTTTATTGATAAATAGAATGTTTAACACGAACTGCGAGTTATAGGACATTCCTAACAATGAAGACACTAGTTGGGATATTTCGATGTGTCTACTGATCCACTTTGTTCCTTTTATAAAATGAGATTTAATTCGATTAAAAGGTGATAAAATACCAAATTACAATGCATAATATATTATGAGAAAAACTTAGGAGTCGCCTGGGATAAACAAGGATAGGTGTGATGGGGTCGTCCTGACAGTTATCCAATAAAAAATTGTTATATGAAAAATATATATACATTTTATTAAAAAAAATTATTTAATTTTTTTGGTGGATTTTCAAAAATAGAAATAACGGACACTATTTACATAAAATAGCGAAATTTTAATCTTCATTGATAGAGGTTGATATAAGCCTATAAATTCTATCAACGATAGAAACTGATAGAAGTCTATCACTGATAGATGCTGATAGAAGTTTATCAGTGTCTATTAGTGTTTTTTTGTTTGCTATTTCTATAAATAGTTTTACATTTTCCCTCTCTGTAAAAGATTTTCCTTTTTTTTCTGTGCAAAGAAAAGAGAAGCATGAGATTAGGTACAACCTAAGCTACACTCATAATATTAAATTTCGGTTAGAATGTCGATATTTTCATTGATATTTCTTAGATTTCCATGAGTTCGACCTCGACATGAAGGATGAATTAATATTTTCATTATATCAAAAAAAAAAAAAAAATCCATAGAACACAAAAAATAAGAATCAAAGTGCCACTAATATAAATATAATAGACCTAATAAACATATTAACTTGTTTGAAAATCATAAAATGTTTATTTACTAATTTGAATTTATTTTTCAATATTTTGTTTTTTAAAATTTTCCATAAATATCTATAGAAGTCGATATTTTATCAATGTTTCCATTGAAATTCTCATAAAATTAAGACTTCGATCGATGTTTACATCGATGTCGATATTTTAAATCTTAGATGCATCTAACCATTGTTCATATATTGTTCGATCTACAAAACTTTAGTTTGGACTAATGGGTTAAAATCTCAATGCTACAAAGGAGGTGATTAGAGAACATACCAAAAATAGAAGAGAAGAAGAGTTTGGTTGCGGTGGGGATTGCTTAAGAATCCTATTTAGAAGTCAACTTGGAAGGGAAAAAAATAGACAAAAGATGTCTGTTTATTTAAACTACGATCGGCATATTTCAAGAAAAAGACGAGGCCTACATTTTACTTTCTTGGTTTCCAAATAGTGATGATCCATCACGACTTACTTTATTCTTTTACTCTCTCTCTCTACTTATGATTTGACCAACCTACCAACACATAGATTCACCATGGAGAGAGGAAAAAAAAAGAATATTTCTTTTAAGGTTTCGTACATTTCGGGATATGTAATGATTCGACATGTCGTGTGTACGTAATGATTATTTTTTGGTAGTTCCATCTAAAACATTTTGGTATGTTTTCTTTTTAATAACTTTTGGAAACAAAAATGTTTTCCAGACAAAACCAATTTTTCGATAAACACTTATTTTCCTCGATAAACGATGTTCTTTTTTAAGGTTAAAAAAAAAAAAAAAAAAAAATGTTGAAGTGTGTTATATAGTTTCTTTGATTGCTTTTAGACGATAAAAAATTAATGAAATATTTTAGCCAAATAAGCTATTTACCAAACTTAATTTCGTCCAAACATTTAAAACTTTACCTAATTAGATCTCAATTTTTATTTAGGTTTAAATCTCCTTTTAGTCTCTCAACATTGAATGTTGTTCTATTTTAGTCTTTAAATTTAAAAAAAAACATCTATTTTAATCTTTGAACTTTTAAAAATTGTTCACTTTGGTCCCTAGTAATAAGTCTCTGTTAACTATTAAACAGAATGGTGAGATTGTAATACTTATATGAATCATACATGAAAAACAAGCATTCACATATATCATTCCACTATTTATGGTAATAATTTCAATATATAGCATGATGCATGGACATGCTTAATGTAACATACATCATTATAACATAACACTTATATCATGGTGCATGAGTATGCTAATTTAATCATGCATCAATAAAATATCTCTTATATTTAATTATGATGCATGTACATGTTTATCCTAAGGTGAATATTTTGAATCTATATAACATACAATATGTAATATGAATTCAAATATTAATCTATTATACATCCAATGCATAATTAAATTAATTTAAATAGTAAAAAATTGGACCGATTTTGATATCCTAATGCAAAATTAATTAATTAAATTAATATAACTATTATATCAATTTAATTAATTAATATTAATTTATAATTAAAAAAACAAAACTTGGTCAAAAGAGGACTTCAACTGCTGCCTTCTCTCGCGCTCGCGCCACTAGGACTCCGTCAAACTTCGAAGCATTGCAACCTACGAATCCGATGTGTTGCACCTCGCCTTTCAACGTTACAATGCTGCGACAATAATGTCGCTACGCTGAACAGTAGAATGCTTTTGTTCTGATCATTTTCGTCTCCGAACTTTCCCTGAACACCTTTGTTTCTTCTAATCTCTTTAGCAACCGTTGCTCTTTCAATCGACACGGAATTGTAGACTCAAAGAAAGAATAAAAATTGCCCAAAAAATACTACGGGCTCTTACATTTTAATCATATCAAAAGTAATCTAAGTGTCAAAATCGAAAACATCCAATCTTGCAAACCTTTATTAAAAATGCAGATTTAATAACCCACCTCTAAACTAATTTTTGTTTCAAAAAATACGAACAACGAAGATGCAAGAAATTGACTTTGATACAATTGAAGGGATCAGATCCCACAACAGAAACATTGTGAACGCATTGTGAAAGTGACTTTGATACAAATGAATACATGAACGAATCAGGATCACTTCGTTTGTAGCACTTTACACTAAATTGTAACAAATATAGAGTGAGCCGCATTCGATAGTGTTACCAAAATAAGGTACCCACCCTTATTCATAAACTATAGACCATTTTAGCTATTTCCTGAACTTGATTCACTCTTATGTCTCCAAATAAAGTTCAAGTATTCATATAATAGCCATGAATCTTTAGTTTATTGGATTTAGACTTTTCAAGTGCAATTTACATGTTCAATAATAGTTTTATTGAAATGTTATTGAATAAACGTCAATAACATCTTTATTTATAATAGAATATGTTTAACAATACAAAATGCGAGTTTTAGGACATACAACCCAACAAGACAAGGATACAGATACGATAGGATACGACGACACGCCAATTTCTAAAAAACTAGGATACTAATACATTGAAGATACATTTTTTTTCTTAAGAAAAATCTAGGTTATAGATAAATTTAGCATACAAGTTAATGACAATAGTATAAAATACAATACAAAAAAAAAATCTAACATGTTGAAGTAAAATAGTCAAAATGCAATATGAAAGTGACTCGTATTGATCAGAGAAAGAGAAGAAGATAAACGAAGAACTTTTTCGTTGAAGATATTCAAGTGGGTTATATTTTTTAGGAGGGATTCAAATGTGAAGGTGAAGTCTAGATGATGTTCTAAGGTGTTGTCTTGTTTTTTTTTTTTTCCTTTTAGTTTTGGACTAGAGTAGTGTACTTTTTAAATAGGCTACCTAGCTTTAGATTGGAAAAAATTAGATGAGTTGCTTATCTTTTTTATTTAGAAAAGATAAGCATAAAAATAAATACGTCAAATAGCATGTTAGATACGTATATATGAAGTATCTGGAAGTATCAGTATCTGATACGTGTCCTTGATATGGCTTCTTTCCCTCACATGAAGTATATGTGCTTCATAGATCTAGACCATTAACACAATAAGTTGGAGTTATTTGAATTTTTGATATCAACATATTTTGTAATTAGATTATGTTTTGTTTCATTTCCAAATATTTGATACTCATATTATATCTCTTTTTTTGTTGGGCAATATAAATCTCGTATGAATGCTTGTTTAAATATATACGTTTTGATTATGTGGATTATAAATATTTTTTTTATTTGACTTTTAATGTATAGAGAAGTATAAAACACAATAATATTGATATGAACATATGTGTTTGATAAGCTATAAGAGATGCAATTATAAGTATTCATCAAAACTTTAAAACATTATAGAAACTATGAAAAGAAAATAAATTAATATTTGACAAAAATACTTTTATAGCTTTTTCAAAGAGCTATCTTTCATTTTACGAAGATCAAATTAGCTATTTAAAACTTGTCTTTATAGCTTTTACAAAATTCTATAAAAAATCTAGCATGTCATAGCATTTACTAAGTGGTATAAAAGAATAATTTTTATAACATGTAACTAAATGCTACAAAAAAATTGGACCTTTTATAGCATTTTAAAAACGCTTTAAAAAGCCCAAGACTCTTAATAGTAAGGACTGTTACGACTTTGCATAAAATGTTATAAAAAACTTATGATTACATTTTTTTTTGAAGCTATCATAGACCTTTTTTTTCTGTAGTGTCAGTCAATCGACAAGAGGCATAGTAAACAAGACTTGTTGGAGGAAGAGTTTTTGCAGAAAAAGGGCTTTCTACTAAGACATTTTTCTTCTCTTATGTTGTTGCTTAACCATTAAAATACAACTTGTATGCTTTCTGTAATTTTTTCCATATGTTTTTTAGATTTTTATTTCTAATCAAAACCAAAGCAAAGGCGTTAAACCAATTCCACCGGAGATTTGGTCCCTTCACCTTTCGGTAGCTATCAATCATCCAAAGTTTCGTTGGGGAGGTCAAGAGACTAGCAGGCGAGTAGCTCAAACAGCTTCGGATCCCCATTGGAGGACGTAGTCATAACTTTGGCAAAGACTACCATGAAATTCCAGCAAGACGTGAAGTCATTTCAACAAAAATTGAAGAAGATTCAACAATAGAATGGCTTGTTTTAAAAAGAAACAAGGATGTGTGTAGCACATGACAAATCAAATGACCCAGTTGCCCACTACTATGAACATATTCGACGCTCAGAATAGTAAGCTTCTGGTCCAACCAGATCACCAGGTAAGAAATGCCAGCGTCATTACCACTGTTTCTCTAAATTCCTGAGATGTATGACTGAAGATGAGTTCGAAAAACTATTTGGTTTAAAAGAGGATTCTGATGAAGAATGATGCAAAGATCATGCATCGGAAAGCCATAAAAAAATATGTATTGATCCCTTGTGGCAGTCTAATTTGCATGCTTATATCCCTATGGCTCCCTTTCCAAGTAGATTTCTCGATCTTGAGAGAAATGAGGAGAAGAAAGATGGTATTGAAACCCTTGCAATGGTGAACATTAGCTTTCCTAAAAGGAGCTTGGTTCATTGGGTGAAGAAAGACATAAAAATGACCATTTGTAATTAGGTCATAACTATTTAGTTTAATTAGGATATTGGTCTTAATTAATAGTTATAGTGCTTGCTCGACTTCTTCAACAAGTTGGTAGTTCGAGTTGAGTTGAGTAAGTCCTTTGTGTGCTTCCTAGTAGATGTATGCTCAATTTTGATATTTAATGATCGAATTGCATCGGATTACAACTTGATTCTAGACGAATTTGAATAAACTTTACCCATTATCTTCACTCTCATGCACTTTATTTTTTGCATTTTATCTATCTATACCAAACGACATTGATTAGGAAATTAGCTTAGTGAAATAATTATCGTGCTTCCTATTGTTGAGATATGTGTCCTACAGCCTTGTAGTTAATTAGTTATTTAATAATAATTATTTAATTTAATTATTAAATATTCAATATTAAATTATCCATTACAATAAAATTCAAGGTTATTGATCGAGGCCTATCGGGACCCGAAACAAATAAATTGATAAACCAATCTCAAGAGCTCATAGGCTAGCGGAAACAGGTTGTCTTCATAGGAAATCTTGAGATATTATAGCCAATTGGTGAATTCGATGGGTAACAAGAGGTTTGAGATTCTTTAGGTTACGTTAAAAATTTAAATGCATAAATTTAAAAGCATAATTTGAAAAGGAAATATGATATGATTAAAGGCATAACTTAGAAAGAAAAAAAAAAAGAATCTGCTCATCTACTTTGTTTTTCATCAAACACTAAGGGAGCATTGCTTGCCTGATTTTATTCTTAGATCGTTTGCTTAGAAGACAATAGCTAAACATGCTAATGCATTAGATAATTTCTTAATTAGACTATATTCTCAATAGACTAGTTTCGATAGTGGCCTAATCAATTTAATATATGCATTAAGCCTAGGTAACTTAGCAAAGAAAATTAGCAATTTGGATAGCTTAAACTACCAATTGATTTAATTCTAATTTGGTTAGTCATACAATGCCATAAAAGAATTATTTTAGATAATTGAAATTTAACCAAAAGCTTGCCGTAACCTATGGCTTATAGAGATTCAAACACTCAAATGCATTCATCTCTAGCAAGCCAAGAAAACGCAACGGGTTATTAAACCATAAATAATTTCTAAGCATAGAAATTAAGTTAAATCAAGAGAAAATAATGTCCAACAGCAACAAGAACTAAATATAGGTCTCACAACGAAGATTTTACGAGTTTCAATCCTATTCTAAGTTAGAAATGTCTTACCTTAACTGCTCATAATGTGCTAAGATGAGCTCGAACGTTGAATAATTGAAAGATGCAATAAAATAGAGGTTGGGAATGAAAATGATAGAGAAAATCGAGCTGGAGGCACAAGAATCGAGAGATAGATTTGAAAGACTTCTTACGAAGAGCATCCATGAGCGCATTCAGATCTTTCCGATTTTATTGTGATCGAAATACAACATATACAATCTAACAGATAGTTATGCAAATTAACACTAATTAACAACATGATTTTTAATACCATAGTATTAACAACATGCAAATTAGCAGATAGTCATACCAGTTGAAGACTCTCTTCAAATGTCGAACTCAAAGTAGTGAAAGAACCTTTACACGAACTCTATCGCCTAGCAAATCAGTCGGCTGTGGTAGTACGATCGTCTACACGAATGGCAGCAACATGTACAAGCACGAACGAGTAGGCAGTAGGGACGACAACACCAGTTGGAGCCCTTGGTATTCTCGGAGTGAGAATCCAAAGTGTGGTCTTTGGTGAATTTGGTAGAGGTAGAAGAAAAGACAGATCATGTGGGAGAGAAATGGCTATCATATAGCAGGGATGCTTATCGTTTAGATAAAGCTACACGATCGTGTAGGTTTTACTAAGCAATCATTTAGTAAAAGGAATACGATCGTTTAGAAAATGCGGTAAGCTACGCGATCGTTTAGGAAAAGAAGGGTGATCGTTTAGACGTTGGTGTGTGATTGGTCAGATAACGAGACTCTATCGTATAGGCTATCAAGCTAGGCGATCGTTTATGTTTCCACACCGATTGGGAATTTTCAAACTTTTTGCCAAATTAAAACAATTTTCATTTTATTCATCGGTTATCATAACCGAATGCGACTGCTCCCACTAACGCACGATTGGGGAGAATAATATGGCCAATTATCTCATAATTAATCAATTTAATAATTAATGGATATAATCATATTATATTCTTACCCTATAGTTTGATATCACATATCTACTATAGTAATTTCTCCTTCACTTGATATAAATCATATTTATATCTAATTTCCTCCGAAATAATGTATTTCATACATTTAGTCAATTATATCATATATAATTAACCAATTCAATTATATCACATATAATCGAACTCCCTCTTGTCAATTTGAACATTTCAAACTGATCCAAACACTGATTCTCGACTTTATCCAAGCTACCCAGGGGACCTAATGAACCTATGGATTGAAGCTGCAATGATACATGAATAGCTGACTAAACTCTTTAGCCACGAGATCACCATCTATTAACTACCAGGCATTCCGCTAAAGACTAACAGCTAAACTCTTTTTACCACAGATATATTTCTGTGTCCATCGGATATAACCAATCATGAGTACAATGACCCTTCACAGATGCTCTTAAGTATAGTTGGACCAATTTACCGTTTTGCCCCTATGATTACATCTCACTCCTTAAGTACCACTGATTCATCTAATGAACAATACAAAATAGTCCAACTATGTGTGAACATCTTTAGGGCCAAGAAAAGATGTGTGGCACCACATCGTTCAATCTCTGGAATCGGCCCTTAAAGGGGCTATCTATCTATTTACCCCTCTCGGGGAAGGAGTGAGTTCCATCTTGTGTAGTTGAGTTTCCAGCTCCCAAATCAGAAAAATCTCCAAAATGGTAGGTTTGAATTGACGACCTGGCCACTCGCACTCATACAAATCAAAGGACCGCTCTCAATGGCAGGAGTTCCAAACTCACTCAGGATTGAGGTCATGTTACTTATGGTCATCCTAGTGAAATGAAGGCTCTATCATGAACGGTGTTATATAGCGAGATGTT
The DNA here is from genome assembly GCF_027475165.1 of Benincasa hispida. Taxonomy (NCBI): domain Eukaryota; kingdom Viridiplantae; phylum Streptophyta; class Magnoliopsida; order Cucurbitales; family Cucurbitaceae; genus Benincasa; species Benincasa hispida. The sequence goes on along the minus strand of NC_143489.1, from coordinate 45,816,256 downwards.
AACACTTCATGGTTAGGTCCTATACAAACTTTTTGTATAGGATGCCCCCGCTCACATGTCCCTTATACGAATGATTAGGATCAGACCATCTGTGACAAGTCATAACACTTGTAACCATTCCACAAAGTGGGCCGCATCCATAGCATTACTAAGATAAGGTTTCCCTCCTTTATCTATATACTACAGACCATTTTGGTTATTACTCAAGACATGATTTACTTGTTTGTCACCACATACATGATTAAGTTACATACAGATGACCAGGGATTTCATGTTTATTGGTTTGTGGTAAAGCAAACAAAACATACAACTGAGCAAAATCAATATGTGAAGTAAATATCATATATTATACAACACAAGCGTTCGTATAAACTGTTTACAAACTACAGGATACAAAACTTTAGAGCATACCCCAATAATCTCTCACTTGTCCTAAAGCGAAGTGGGATGTATAGAAATCTAGTACAAAACAATAAACTAGGGCATAAAATCCCAGTACAAGGAAATCTCCCACTTACCCTAGTCCAACTGCGGGCGATCCTGTAGACCCATGCTCTGAAGGTGACCCTCAAACACTGTAGCCATGAGAGCCATCGTAAACGGGTCAGCAACATTGTGCTCCGAAGCAATCTTCGTGACGATCACGAATGATACTTCCACTCTATGTGTTTGTCGTGCCTATGAATCTTCAGCTCCTTGGAGTTCGCCACTGCCCCACTATTATCACAATATAGGGTAATAGGCCTAGATATATCTGGAACAACTTCCAGTTCTGTCAAGAACTTCCTGAGCCAGACAACCTCCTTAGTAGCTTTGCAAGCCGCTACATACTCCGCTTCTATAGTGGAGTCGGCGATGCATCTTTACTTAGTGCTTTGCCAAACTACAGCTTCTTCATTAAGAGTAAAGACCCTGATGTGGACTTGCGAGAGTCCTTGTCAATCTGAAAGTCAGAATCCGTGTATCCAGTAAGGATTAAATCCCTAGATCCATACACGAGCATGTAGTCCCTCGTTCTCTGAAGATACTTGAGGATGTTCTTAACTACGATCTAGTGACCCTGGCCTGGGTTAGACTGATACCTACTGACTATGCCCATAGCGTAGCAGATGTTTGGATGAGTACAGAGCATCACGTACATCAAACTGCCAACGGCAGACATATATGGAACCCGTCTCATCTCCTCAACCTCTTGAGGCGTCGTAGGACACATGTCCTTAGACAAAGTGACTACATGCCTGAACAGCAGTAGGCCCCTCTTGGAGTCCTACATCGAGTACTTAAGCAACATCTTGTCAATGTACGATGTCTACGATAGTGTTAGCACTTTGTTCTTACGATCCCGAAAGATCTGTATACCTAGAACAAACTGAGTCACTCCCAAATCTTTCACTTGGAATTGGGTCACTAGCCAGTTCTTAACTGCAGTCAGTAGACCTACATCATTCCCAATGAGTAGTATATCATCTACGTATAACACTAAGAAGACTACTGAAGCGTTGATGATCTTCTTGTAGAAGGTTCATCAACATTTTGGTCAAAGCCATACAACTTGGTCGTAGTATCAAACCGTATGTTCCAAGATCGAGACGCCTGTTTCAGCCTGTAAATGGACCGATTTAGCTTGCAAGCCTTTTTCTCTTGACCTTGGGCTATGAATCCCTCAGGTTGCACCATGTAAATTGTCTCCTCAAGATTACCATTCAGAAAGGCCGTCTTGACGTCCATTTGCAAGATCTCATAATTATAATAAGTTGCAATGGACAAGAGGATGCAGATCGACTTTAACATGGCAACAGGTGAGAAAGTCTCCTCATAGTCGACACCCTCTACCTGGGTATAACCCTTTACCATAAGTCGAGCCTTGATGGTCTGTACCTTCCCATCAGTACCCCATTTGCACTTGTAGATCCATTTATAACCTATAGGTCTTACCCCATCAGACTAATCTATCCCATACTAAGTTGAAGTACATCGACTCCATATTGAGAGCCATGGCCTTGACTCATTCATCCCGGTCAACATCCTCCATTGCCTTCTAATAATATAACGGATCCTCAACGTCGCCATCTACTACCACAGCAAGGATTTCCGTGAAACCCAGATAGTGAACGGGCAAGTTTGCAACCCTCTCAATACGTCGAGCTTCCCTCAACTCTTGAGTGGAACCGACCTACTAGATGAACTCCCATCAACAACTCTTACTGATGTAGCAGGCTCTTCAACAACTTTTGTTGAAGTTTCAATAGTTTCATTGGAATGCTCACGCAACATGACTTTACTTTGTGGATTGTGCTCCCTTATATGATCATCCTCCAGGAAAGAAGCGTTTGTTGAAACAAACACCCTATTTTCCATTGGATCATAAAAACTAACCTCTCCCTCCGCGTGTACCTTTGGGGTTGCCTACAAAGAGACATAACCTCGACCGTGGTTCTAACTTCTTGGGATTAGCCTCAAGCACATGTACAGGGCAACCCCAAATGCAGAAGTAATGTAAACTAGCTTTACGCCCATTCCACAACTCCAGAGGTGTTCTCGCAACATTCTTGGGGGTAACACAATTGAGTATGTATACCACAGTCTCCACTGCAAAACTACAAAACGAGTTTGGTAAAAAAGCGTAACTCATCATTAAACGAACCATGTCCAATAAGGTTCTATTTCTCCTCTCCACTACACCATTTTATTGAGGTATACCCGATGCTGATAGTTGGGATAAGATTCTATGTTCTATCAAATAGTCTTGGAATCTCAAGTAAAAAAACTCTCCACCTCGATCCGATCGAAGTGTTTTAATCCGTCTATCCAATGCATTTTGAACTTCAGCCTTAAACTCTTTGAACTTTTCAAAGGATTCAGACCTCCGTTGCATAAGATAAACATACCCGTACCTAGAGTAATCATCAGTAAAACTGATAAAATACTCATAGCCACCTCGGGCTCGCACATTCATAAGACCACAAAGGTCAAAATGTACTAACTCAAGAGGCTCCTTTGCTCTATAACCTTTTCCAGTAAAAAGTCGTTTAGTCATCTTACCTTCAAGACAAGACTTGCACATTGGTAAAAAAAATTCTTCAAACTCTCTTGGAAGTCCATTCTTCACCAACCTGTTAATCATATTCAAATTGATGTGCCCTAAACGAAGATGCCAAAGATGGCATTTTCTTTTGGAGAAATACGTCGACATTTTGTTTGAATTATGACAGTTTTAAACAATTCTGTGTTATGAAGGGTATTACTGGCTAATGACCTTAGCACATACAAATTAGATTCCAGATTTTCTATTCAAATAATAACACCATCTTTATGAATAAACTCTTTATTCACATGAAAATAAACTCTTTATCCCTTTAATGTCAGTTGACATTAAAGTCTTTTAATGTTGGTTGACATTAAAGTCTTTTAATGTTGGTTGCAACCGACATTGAAGCCCTTTAATGAAATTTGGAACTGACATTAAAGCCTTTTAGCCCTTTTAAACTGACATTAAAGCCCAAAATCTTTCCGTTTTATCAATTATTGTTCTTTTTTAAATTCCGTTGCCGAATCCATTTTTTCGATCAAAAAGTATAACATGACACATCACCATCGAACACTGTAGCTATGACATATTATTTATGTATGGATTACAAATCTATTACATTTAATCCAAAAATTGTGCTATAAAATTATAATTTAAAAGGCCGTACAATAGTTCAGTCTTTGAGAACACAAATTATAAGTAATACAAACATTATGAGTTTACTGTCCCTCTCCTCTTGGTAAGTATGGATCCCTTCATAATTCTTCTTGAACAGACCGCCCCAGCTTCAGCAGTGTCTGGTTATAGGCATCTTTTTCTGACCACTGTTGTTCAAAGGATCACAAACAAAAAAGGTTTAAGACAAAGGATTGAATGTGAAAATGTGATTAGAATTCATATTCAACTAACCATGTTTATTGGGAATGTGTATAAATGGTACATTCAAGGAAAAATTCTTTACTAGAGTTCCCCAAGAAAAAGCATAAAAAGGTTGCGATACCAAATCTTTACTGCTTTGTTGCACCTGTAAAACAAGAAAACTCAATAGTTGAATAAATGAGAGAATCTTCTTTTTCAAGATCATGAAGTACAGATGCTTGATTACCTAGATATGAGATATGAAGACGATGGAAAATTTTCGACAGCATAACGATGAAGTTGGACTCATCAACTAAAACTTATTAAAACTGCGAGTCAAATATTCTTTTAGAGTATTTAATTAGCATAATGCACATGTTCTCAAGCCAATCAATCATTTAGTTCTTGCATCTATCGCTTAGCTCCAGCGGCCCATCATGTAGCTCAATTGTTTAGTAAACGATCTTGCTCTTAACAATCTCACGCATAGGCTATCTTTTAGCTACCACGCCCATCGTTTACCTCCATTGTTTACCGCTGACACCTTATTATCTAACTCATCCGCCTATCGCTTAACGTCATCGCCTATCGCTTAGCATTCTGCTATCGTGTAGTGCGTCTGCTCATTGTCTAATGCAACACGACTATCGTCTAGCACTCACGCCCATCACGTAGCGCCATCGTTTAGTCTATTGCTTAGCGCCCGCGCATCGTTTTATCGCTCAACGCTATTGTCTAGCGCTATCGTCCAGCTTCTACGCTTATCATCTAGTGTTTATACTGATTGTGCAGTACTTTGCCTATCGTATAGCCTGATTGTCTAGCGCGTCACTTCTCATCATTTAGCGCCATGCGCATATCTACACGATCGTCTAGCGCATCACTTAGCTCTGTGCATTGCTACACGATCGTCCAATGCCCGCCTACACGATCGCCTACCTCATTTTTTAGGTCCCCGCATTGCTACACAATCGTCCAGCGCCTGCTTACACGATCGCCTATCTCATCGTGTAGCGCCACTCACTTACTATACGATTGTCTACCTCATCATGTAGCACTACTCATTTACTACACAATCGTCTACCTAGCGCGCCTTGCACTCAACATTTCGTTTTCGCTGCTCTTGCTCACGCGTACCCAACGCAAAAGCAACTCTTGGCAACGCCTCTTACCAATACTTCAACAAATGTACCATATACAATAAAACCATTAATCAAATCGAATTTCAAAGGCCATAGACAGATAAAAAGGCCCAAATCTAGGAGCAGAGAGACATATTGAAGTGAAACTACAGTTGGCTTTCATTGAAACATTTACACAAACAGTTGAGAGGCGTAAACATAAGAACAAAAATTGTTGTGAGTTTAAGAGAGGAAAGAGAAGAAGAGCATACTGACCTGGACGACAGCATGGTGGAAAAAGACGAACGGCGACAGATCTGGAGACATGCAGCGAGGGAAAATCGAACGCAAACGGCGGCACACACCACGTGGGAATATCAACTTCATATTTGGAGACACATGATTAGTGTATCAAGTTTGGGTGCTTATTTATCAAACCGAGAGTATAAGACATAGAAAAATAACTGAAGAAGGAGCAGCAGACCGGGTTGTGATGCTTCGACAAAACGAGCTTCACCCATGATCATATCCGGGCTGGCTGTGGCGCTTGATAGAACGAGCAGCAGATCCGGGCGACTGGTCGCGGCAGTGTGGGTTGCGCGATGAACAGACCTGCACGGAAGCCAGATCTACACCACGACAGACTTTTCACCCACACGATCGACAGACGAATGGCAAGGGTTTTGGAAGAGAGAAGTGAGAAAAAAGAGGGTCTGAAGAGGGAAGGGTGAGAATGAGAGGAAAAAGAAAATAGAGGGAGAGTGGATAGGGAAAAATGAAAAAAATGGGGGGGAAATAGAAAATAGGAGGAGAGTGAAAAGGGAAAAGTTAAGCGGGTCTTTAATGTCGGTTTAAAACCGACATTAAAGGTACCCCTACAATGTCGGTTTAAAACCGACATTAAAGATTCGCTTTTTTTTTAAAAAAAACAAAACCAACATTATACATCCGATTTCACTTTTTTCAACCAACATTAAAACACAAAATTCTTGTAGTGATATTATTCAAATAATGATCATTTTAATATGAGATGTTAAAATTGATAATTATAATTATCATTAGGATTAACCTAATTATCTAAATCATTTTAATATGAAATATTAAAATGGATAAATACAATTATCATTAAGAATAACATTATTATCTAAATTATTTTAATATGAGATATTAAAATGGATAATATAACTATCATTAGGATTAACCTATTTATCTAAATCATTTTAATATGAGGTATTCAAATTGATAATTATAACTATCATTACGATTAACCTGTTTGTCTAAATCATTTTAATATTAAATATTAAAATAGATAATTATAATTATCATTTCGATTAACCTAATTATCTAAATCTATTTAATATGCGATATTAGAATGAATAATATAACTATCATTAGGATTAATCAATTTATCTAAATCATTTTCATATGAGATATTAAAATTGATAATTCTAACTGTCATTGGGATTAACCTATTTATCTAAATCATTTTAATATGAACTATTAAAATGGATAATTATAATTATCATTGCAATTAATCTAATTATCTAAATCATTTTAATATGAGATATTAAAATTGATGATTAAAACTAATTAGGTTTTATCGTAATTAGGTCCTACAAATAGGACCTTATAGATGAAGAAAAAGTAGTTCTTAGATCTCTCCCAAATCAAAGGTTCTCTCTTTTCCTTATCTTCAAATTCCTTCAATTCTTTGAAGAAGGCTCCCACAATCCCGATCATTGCCAATGTCATAATAAGACCCTTGGGAGAACTTCAACTGGAGAATGTTTTCATTACAGCTCCATTTCTACAAAGGTGTGATCTCATATACATAACCCTTTCTACTATTTTTTGTATGGTTTTAATTTTAATGAGAATTCAAAGCAATTGATTCCATCACTTCCACGACGGGATCGAAGAGTTTGACCCCTTTACCCTACAGATCAACTCAGTCTTGCTGTTAATACTATCTAGTAGTAGTTGTTGTTTAGATCCGTAATTATAAATTTTATTTGATCGTAAGAACCTATGACACATTCTTGTATTCACTCTCTCAAGAATAAGATGAAGAAAATGAGAGCTTGAAGAGAATAACAATGGTGACTTTTAGCAAATTAGAGGATTGTAAATTGGAAAATTTGTTGTGGACATTTGAGACGAATAGGAGTTTAAATGAAAGAGAAGTAGGGAAATCAAATTTAATTTGGGCCATTGTATATGATTTTATATACAATATATAAAATGAAAACTATAGATATGTATATGCCCCAATGGTAACTGGTTGCAATTAGTATCTTTTTTTAATACCGTTAGTCACACATTGCATGATATATACATATAAATGTACATATATACATATATATGTACATGCATATGTGTACATACATACATATATATACATACATACACACACACACACACATATATATATATATATATATATATATATATATATATATATATATAATGCTTTTTAAAAAAAACTAATTTCTTTTCAAAACAAATGTAAAGCTCACAATTGTCATTCTTCCAATGCTACAAGTCACCTTCTATTTGTGTCCATTTTGATGATTTGGCCACCACGTCATTACTTTGAGCAATTTTTCTTTAAGCTTATTTCGACTATATCTTCTTCGTTTGAACTCCGATTGAGTGATTGAAATTATGTTGGAATCTTTATTTCAAGCTATATGATAGATATCCTAACATGAGCTATCGTTTCTAGCCTAAATCCAGCTAGTTCTTATCTATTTAATTTTTAAATGTGCTCTTATGCAAGTAATTGAGCAAAGGAGACTTTTGGAACGTTCCGGGTGCAACGAATCAAAATGGAGCAATAAGCATCAAAAGAGGGTTGACATATGTTGTCGTCACACCTTCTTTTAGGTTAGAAAGGTAATCTGGAAGGGGATGTGACACAAAGAATACAAAAAGAATTGAAAGAATGATGAAATTTGGATAGCAATTCCCTAAGGGCTTTGAATTTTCATTGAAATTTGGTCTCTCTTGTGCAGAACTTGAAATTTTGCTTTTATATTCAGGTCGCAGTGTTGCAACGCTGAGGAGAGTATTGCAACTCTCTTGTTGAAATCACCTCGAGCATTGAGGCAAGGTTGAGGCAGCATTGCAACTCATGCTAGCGTAAGGCATGCATGCATTTTTTTCTTTTTCTATAATTTTATATAGCATTGCAACGCCTTAGGGTAGTGTTGCAATGTTGCCTTGTTTTAGAGCTACTCACTTCAACCGTTGCACTGAAGCGTTGAGTTGGGATTGTGACGTTGTTCTTGCTAACACATGCTTCATTAGAGTGGCATTAGGTAATTTTGGTGTCTTTTTTGATTTTTATGCTTTTAGGCTTCATTTTGAAACCAAATTAGGGTATTTTTCTTCTATAAGACTCCATTAGCCTTGGGGATGATTTTTACCTATGAAGCAAGCATTTTATACATAAAAATTGTATAAAATAGATGGAATTAGGGATAGAAAACTAGCTTTTTTTTCTCAGAGCTATCCTATAGACCTTCTGGAACTTAAAATAGAAAGCAACTCCCCACTCTATGTAATCTTTGTACTCCCGTGTAACTACAGGGGAGTTAGTCCATTATTTAATTTAATTTAATTTAATTAATAATTAAATTAATCAATCAATTTATTTAATTAAATATCTTATATTTGAATCATATTCTAATATACTTCTCTCTCATAACCTAGATTTTTAATACCATAGTATTAATATGAATCTAAGTCATATTAATTGATTATTTGAATCTTATTTAAATACATTAAATTTCTCATATTTTAGAATTTAATTCTGAATCTCATTCAAAATTAACTTTATATTGTAATATATAAATATACATTATATTAATTGTATCATATACAAATAACATAAATTCCCCTAAAAAATTGGAACATTTCAAATTCTTTCAGAACTCTTGATCCTTATTCTACCAGTTATGATTTAGCAGGGGGAGCATATGGACATTCAGATTATAAACTCCAATGATATGAAATTAATTAATTAAACTCTTTAATTAAATTAATCAACATTTATTAACTATGCGATACTCCACTAAAGACCCATAGTTGTGCTCTTATGCACTATAGAACATGTTGTGTCCATTGATATAACCATTACAAATATATCAATCCTTCAAAATTTGTTCGTAAGTATAACCAGAATAAATTACTATTTTACCCTTGTAATTACTTCTTTTTTGTTAAGTAATTTTGATCCTCCAATTTGTTTATGGTTCAACCATAAACTAAGTCCCTCTCGAGCCAGTGAAAGAGTGGGACCCCATTGTTTAAGACCTGGAGTCATCATATAAGGAATAACTCAATTCTACTTACCTTAAAGGTAGGAAGGAATGAATTTCATCTTGTGTAACTATGTTTTCAACTCCCAACTTGGTCTCGTCTCCAAAATGGTAGGTATATTAAATTGGCGACTCGACCACTCTCACCCATACAAATCAAAGGATGATCCTTCATTGGTAGGTGTCCATAACTCAATCAAGATTGAGATCGAGTTACATATGGTCATCGTTTGAAATATCAATATCTTTAGTCAACAATGTTACAAAGAGAGATTAAATATTTTTTTGTCCAGTCATATAAAAACTCATTATATAGGATATCCCTACTCTTATGTCTATATGAACAATTTGAATTACATCGTTTGTAACCTTTAAAAGGTGGAAAGTATCTATAGTGATACCAAGATAAGGCACCAAACCTTATCCATATTCTATAGACCCTTCAGGTTATCGCTTGAATGGAATCCATTATATGTTAATCACATACCAATCAAGTTTCATTAGATATCCTTGGATTTTAATTTTATTGGATTTAAGTTATGCAAGTCTAAAAGACATAATAAAATAAAAATTATGTTATTAATAAATACATTGTTTACAAAAATACAAACCATGAGTTTAGAGCATAAACCCCAACATGGAAATGCCTTACCGTGCCTTTAGCTCGTTAGCTAATTGCCCAACTTCAACTTCAAGGTTTTTCATTAATACTGCTTGGTCTATAGAAATGCTTCATTCTTTGCCATGTATTCTTTCATCATTGCTTACAACGATGTTGAGGATGATGCTGGAGCATTTCCATTGCTTCCTATTTGTTGTTGCATCTGCTAGTTTTAAACAGTATTAGTAAAAAAATGGGGGATTAGATTGATGACTTGACATTATACGGGATTGCTTACATTTTTATTTCCTACCTGTGAAAAATTTGGATGATTCTACCATCCTAGATTGCAGGTGTTTGAAAATAGATTGTTCTTTTATGCCTTTCTACATGATATGCTGATTCTACATGTTGGGGGAAATTTTCCCATGAGTGAGATCCTCCACAAATTACGCATGATATAGCTTCTACCTGACTTGTTGGGGCTATTCAACTTTGGGTAGCAAAAGATTTGATTAGTTCAATCAATTCAATGATTTGAGCTTGCATTGTTGTCATTTGTTGTATTTCAAATGCTCCAGCAACACTTGCTTTCCCCGTTCCATTTTTCTTCTCTTCAACCGAGCCCTATTCATAGCTGTTCTTTGCTATATGATTCAAGATTTCAGAGGCTTCATTGAATGTTTTTCTGAGTAATGTTCCATTTGCGGATGTACCTACCAGCACTTGTAAGTTTTTGTTCAAACCTCCTCCAATTAGATGCAATGTGGTAAACAGTGATGAGGAGATCTTTGTAGCATTCTCTTGAATATGTCTCATTCGTCACTTAAAGCTTTATCAACTCGTTATGTGAATGCCATGATTTCCAATCGCAATTTTGCTGTTGCAGTGGGAGGAAATAAATTTTTTTATTAGCTCAAATCATGTAGTAATGGATCCTCGTTGAAAGTTCAACCAGATTTTTATAACCTCTCAAAGAATATATTCTAGCCTTTGATCTGAAATAGAGATTATTATGCTGGAAGCTCGAGAACTCTCGTTGCCTATGAAGGTTTTCTTACTAGAACTCAAAAGAGTTGTTACACCTTCATAACCATTTCCTCTAAAGACATACCTGATTCAATAGATGGAGTTTTCATCGACATTGAGATGGAGTTGTTGGGAATGCGACCAAAGTCCCACATTGGTTAGATAAGAGGAGGATCATGGGTATATAAGTGAGAATGACTATCTCCATTGGTATGGGGCCTTTTGGGGTGAAACCAAAAGCAAAGCCATGAGTGTTAGCTCTTAAAAAGAGCTAATATTTCTAGCTTAATTCAACGCTGCGATGAATCCTATAAATGTATCTCCTCGACCCTAGGTCAGATTATGCTGAATTTTGGAGGCCAAATCGATGGAAGTCGAAGTTAAACTTTAGGTTAGTTTTTATTTATTTTGGGTTGTAATCGATGGATTGGAGGTTTGTTCTTGATTTGTCTATGAATTGAGAGGTAATCTCTATCTAATTTCTTTGAGCAAGAGTCTTATGTTAATTTCTTGAAGGTTTTCTAATTATTTTAACTGTGCTCTTGTGAATTCATTGGATGGATTCGTTTTATTATTAATATAGTTTCGATGAATTCTTCTAACAAATTAATTTGTTGAAATTCTTGTATGCAAAATCGTCATAGCCTATGCAATATTGATTGATTTATTTACACGTATAGGATCGCATGTGTGAAGCCTAGCTTTTTTCTGACCTAATGCATGTATGCCCTAATATAATCCTTCCCAAATAAATCATGCTATAAGATATGGCTTTCCGGCTTGTAGTATGTCTCAACAATTGGACCCTTTCTTAATGTTTTTCAATTTTAACTTGTATGTCGCTGAGACGAAACAGTTTTAAACTGAATTAGGGCTTATTTAGATTTTTATCAAAATTGGCTAATTGGGCTATTAAATTTTCTAATAGGTTGAGGGATTGACAGATTCAGTATATTAATTATTGCCTGATGAAAGAAATTGCATAGGAACTCTCTCTTGCTCTAGAAATTAGATAAACTCTTATCCTAGATTACATTTACCCTTTTATTTCAATTTCACACAGTTATCTCTTCCACATCAAAATCCCCCATTTATCGCTCTAGTTAGAAAACTAACTTAACGAAACCAATCGCGCTTCTCTACGGATCGACTCAGACTTACCACTGTTACTACGTCTTTGTAGTAATAGGAATAGTTCGATATTAATAAATTTTCTTTTCACCAAACTCGAATCTTATTAACGACGTAAGTTTCGGGCTAATTATGGGGCTAAAAAACTTCCATGAGGACATGCTTTAGAAGGATGCTCTTGTGTACAAACTCTGTATGCCTCCACATCTTGCATTTTCTTAACAACCAACTCTCGAACAAAATAGATTAGTTAAAAGATATCTCTCTTATGCTCAATAAACTCTCTTACATTCTATTTATCCCATTGATGTGTTTGCCTTGTAAGATGCACATAATAGATGTTACACCCCCTTCAAGCTTATCTCTTTCACCCGAAAGGAGGCATGAGGATGGTAGATACCACCCTTTTGTGATACCTACTGTCCATTTAACCTATTTTTTTTATTAACCTCATAGCCAAGTAAAAAGAAAAAAAAGCAACTCCTCTTTTGGCTTAACTTTTTTTATTAAAAACCAATATAAAGTTTACACAACTCCCAAACTCAACTTAACAACTCAAGACTCTTAATTACAAAAACACATAATAACAAAATTAAGTCTGAAAGTGTGGTTGTAGTGTGGTAGACTTTAACCTCAGCAGCACCCTTGAACTCCTCTATTTGGCTAATTAAGAAGAAAAAAATGAAAGAAACAAATGTTGTTTCTAGAAGCCCAGTGAGTGGTAACAACTTACAGGATCTCTTACAATACTTAACATTGAATGGCTAAAAAACAACGCATCAATTAAATACAGTAAGGTTCTTTCGTAAACCTTAAGCTTGAACGTATTTGTTTCCTGCTATCCCTACACAGAAGATAGATGGGTAATCCCTCTATGTGTATATAGATCTACCTCTTAGGGCTTAGAAACTAGACCGTCGGTTCTCTGACCATCCCATGTGAGGTACTTCCCACAGGCTCAGGAACTAGGCCTTATAACCCTCTGACCATCCCGTGCGGTGTATTCTTATCACCATACAAGTTCACATATATACATGTACGAAATTTCTCAGCAAACATCCAAAGAAATACCATTAACAGTTTACTAGCAGGGTTTCCCCTTCTTTTCAAGCCCTTGGTTTCCTATTTCCTTCGTGGGTCTGGAGTCTATAATATCCCACATTTAACTTAGAATCTTATGTTTAGGGCTAGAATAACCTCAGAATACTTTCATGACCCTAAATCTAGCTTACCAACTCCAACAGATGTGAAAACGGGCTTCAGATCGACTCAAGATAGCTGTGGACGCATGGTGATGAGACGCCTAATAGCTTCTCCCAATGCCTGGTTTAGTATGTTCAATGCCTAGTCTTCAAGCTGGGACGCATGGTGGGCTACTCCAACCATGGACTTCCCTCCAAAACCTAATTCTCTCCAATCACTCCCCTTTTGAGTCTTCTTGAGAGAATTATGAGTTGTGTGGTGAGAGGGGACTCCTTCGGGGTATTTATAGGTAAACTAAGACCATCCTTGTCACTAACTCTAAGTTCTCAATGCATGACACCTCATCTTTCATTAAACTCCTAAGTTTCAACACCATGGAAAGTCCAACATAAAGTTTCTTGACACCAACATAGTGAACTTAAGGAGAAAAGATGTAACTCAGGGGGTATTTCGGTATTTAACCTAACTGAGGTTACGAACAACCTGTGAAGTCGTGTGCGGGGAGTGCAACTACAGGCTATAGTGGGCATTCCTGTTAGTTAAGGAATGTTGATTAACTAGGTTAAAGAGTTTGACCGATTAGTCTCGGATCGTTGGAGCCCATGATTTGTAGGTCCATTAGGTCTCTTTACTAGCTCAATACGGACAAAATTGAAGAGCTAGGTGAAGTAAGAATTTGAAATGTTCAAATTCGGGTTTTAAGAAAAATTTTATATGAGATATAATTTATAATTAAATAAATAATTTATTAATTAATTATTTTTTATAGTATACTTGATCATTAGCATGAAAGTGTATTCTAAAACTTGATTAATGTGATTAATCAAAGCTAGGTGTCAAAGATAATTTAATATGTGATATTAAATTTGTTTATTTTATTTAATTGAAATTATTTTGATTAAATAATTTCCAAAATTTAAAAATTGTATTTCATTTTTTTCATAATAAAAATTAGTTAGTGGAAAATCCAATTGTTGGAGTTTCCCACTAACTAAGTGGACTTTGAAGTGGCATTTCCCAAGCTTGACACCTAGAGATTATATGCTAGTAGAGTTTGAGGTGGAAGACATGCAAAATAGGATTTTGCATGTGTTTTCTCTACAAAAGGCTTTATTATTTAAATTTACAAGACTAATGCTTCCATAACTTTTGACCTAAAATCTTCCACCTCATTTCTCTTTACTCTCATTCTTTCTATAGTGAAATTCCCTTAGTTTCACTAACAAAATGGTCCTACAACCGTGTTCTTCAACCGGAGAATAGCAGGATTTACCGTTGGTGGTGTCAATCGAGTTTGTGAGAGGAAGATTGCGGTGGAGTCTTCAAAGGTTGTACTTTCTATCCCTTTTGCATGCTTATTCTTGTTTTTATTGAAATTTGAATGTTGTCGATTTCATCGCTTCTGTTGTGCATGCGTTCTTTATGTTCCATCAATATATATAATCTATAGTTTCTATATTGTATCACATAGAATATAACCTATAGTTTCTTTTCTCTCACAAATGACAGTTAATATAAATGACATTTATATTAAATTTAACTATATGAATCCAATTCATATAATTAATATTTGAATCATATTCAAATAACTATTTCCTCTCATTAATAATATAATGTATCAAATACATTGCAGAAATTATATCATATATAATAAAAAATAAATTAATTATATCCTATATAATTAATTCCTTCAATTAATTTGAATAATTCAAATTAATTGAAAAATTGATTCTCATTAAATCCCGTTGAGCTACCGAGGGGACTTTATGGACCTGTAGCTTGAAGCTCCAACGTGTATGTGTATAATTAATTAAACTCTTTAATTAAATTATTCACCATCTGTTAATTGTTGGACACTCCATTAAGATCGAAAGTTGCATGCTTTGCACTACAGATATATTTCTGTGTCCATTGGATATAACCAATCAACAGTACGATGACCATTCACAAATTGCTCGTAAGTACAACAAGGCCAAAATTACCATTTTGCCCCTGTAATTACATCTAATTCTTTAAGTACCACCGATCCCTCTAATGAATAATAGATCATAGTCCAACTATGATTAAACCCCTCTCGGGCAAGAAAAGGGTGTGGTGCCACATTGTTCAAGCCCCCAGAATCAGCCCTTAAGGGAGAAATTTATCTACTTGGCCCGATATTGGGGAAGGAGTGAATTCCTTCTTGTGTAGTCGTGTTCCCAGCTCCCTAATTAGACAAACCCCAAAATTGTAGGCTTGTTGAGTTGGCGATTTTGTCACTCTCACCTATACAAATCAAATGACAAGCCTTATAAGCAGAAGTTCACAACTCACTCATAGTGTCACTAGGATAAGGTATCCAGCTTACAAAGCGAGTCATACTCGTAGTGTCACCAAGATAAGATATCCAACCTTATCCATTTACTATAGACTACTTAAACATGATCCACTCATATGTCTCTACATAAATGTTTAAGTTACAAGATAACCCTGGATGTTAGTTTATTTGTTTGATGTTAATGCAACTAATTTTGAAATAAAATATCAAATATTTTATTACATAAATAAAATGTTTGTACATTACAATTACAAACTATAGGATCCTGCGAGATTTAAGGCATCAACCCCTACAATACCTCCCTTTGTTTGTGTATCTAAGACCATTCATATGAGGTTTATACTTCCCAAAGTGACTTCTCTAAGTGCCTAACACAATGGTCCATGTGTTCAAGCATGTTTATTTCCTCAAGGTATGCATTTACCATCTATCTCCTAGGGTTTCTTGGTGCAACTTCTTTTTAAATGATTGCCTCATCATTTAATCTTGCTCTTTATGTGCCTAAAATGAAATTGACATAGCCCTATGCGTCCACTCCACCTTCTATGCATCAAACCCTCAAGTTCTTACGGTTTCATACACTTATTGTGTCATATGTTGTCCAATACTTAGCCAAATTCCCATCCTGAACACACCATGCATTCACCATCCTTATACTATGCAACAAACCCTATTTCCTCACTTGGTTGTGCATAGTTCAACACATGGTTGTCCAACACTTAACCATTTCTAATTATACGTTCCAATCTTACCTCCAACACTTAGCGAATTTTAGTCATCCTATATGATGAAGTTGACAATCAACATACGGAAGTTATTAGGATCTTAAACACTCTTACTACATCAATTTTAGTTAATTAGCATTCATGTTCATGGTTTTTCCAAGGTTTAGGGTTTCAACAGTATACCTTTGTAGAATCCACAAAATTCATGCAATCAACCAGTGATTTCTCCTCTCCAGCACGCAGTACCCCACCATAAATGACTTCTCTACTAATCTTAGACCCTAGATTAGATTGTGGGATCCAAATTGACTATAATTTGAAGAAGGAAATGAGACCGTCTTTGGCTTTTAGTGTCAAAGCTAAAAGAGATTATTTTCCACGAAATTCAGAATTTTTCCTATCTATTTTCAACTGAATAATCTTCTATTTTATAGAAGATCTACATGCAATTGAATTGCATGATAATTTGATACTTAATAAAGTACTAAATTGATTGGATTGAGTGGGAAATGTGGGGAAATCCCACTTTCACCTTAATTTCCAATTTAATGTAATTTAATCACATAAATTAAATTAATAGGAAAATAATTTAAATTTAAATTTGAATTCATAAATTCAAATTTCAATAAAATTAATAAAAATTATTAATTTTTTAAATAATTAATTAAACAATTTAATTAATTAAAAAATAATTTGATATAAAATATTAAATTATTTAAAAAATCAATCCAAAACATGAATCATTATTCATGTGTACAATATTTTTCAACTCCCCGACACGTTTAATTTGTTAATTAAATGTCTAATTGTATCGTATATAATTATTCCAAACTCTAAACTGAATTTGAACATTTCAAATTCTCTTAACACGTTATTCTAAGATTAGTCCTTTTACGAGCTAGTAGAGGGACCTAATAAACCTAGAGTTCATGAGCTCTAACGATTTGAGGTTAGTTGTCTAAACACTTTAAATCAAATTAATCAATACTCGTTAACTACCTAGACACTTCACTATAGCTCAATAGTTGCACTCTCCTCACTGTAGATATCTTTTTGTTTACTTAATTTAACCATAATCAATAAGTCGATCCTTCACATGTTGTTCGTATTTACAGCTAGGTCAAAATTACCATATTACCCCTATAATACATCTTGCTGCTTAAGTCTCCACTAATCCTTTAAGGAACAAGTGGTTTATGGTCTACCAATAAACCGAGTCTCTCTCAGCCATAAAGGGCGAGGCCCCTTTGTTCAAGACCAGGAGTCGGTACTTAAGGGTACAACCTATTTGCTAACCCTATAATGGGTAGGAGTGAATTTTGTCTTGAAGGACTATATCCCCAGCTATCTATCTGGTCTTACCCCTAAAATGGGAGGCTTATTGAGTGACAATGTTGTGCCACTCTCACTCATATAGATTAAAGGATAATCTTAAATAAATAGAAGTTCATAGTTAGCTTAGGATTGAGATCGAGTTACCTTAGGTTATCGAATTGAAATAGTGAGTTTTGATAGTAAATGGTCGTTATAAAGAAAAGTGACTATTTTGTTGTCCGGTCTTATGCAAACATCTTTTGCATAGGATGCCCCCACTCACATTTCTCCACATGAACGACTTTGGGATCAAACCGTTTTTATCAATATACAAAGTAGGCCGCATCCATAGTATCCCCAAGATAAGGTACTCAACCCTATCCATATACTTATAGATCATTTTGGTTATATACTAAAACTTGATCCTCTTTTATGTCTCTATATAAAGTTTAAGTATTCATATTTCAGCCATGGGTTCGTTAGTTTATTCGATTTATGAATCTATGAACGCAAATTATACATTGAGTAAACTCTCAATAACATCTTTATTGCAAATAGAATATGTTTAATGTTTACAAACTATAAGTTTTAGGACATATAACCAAACACTTTACTTCTAGGCCAATTCATTCCTTTTTCTTACACTTAGTCCAAATTCCTGACTATGCTATGAGTTCAAGTTTTCCCTTTCAAAGCTTAAACACATGGCTCTTCCTTTTTTCAAGTGTTTAAGCACAATTATCTCTCCTAAATGCTCAACTATGCTACTTTTATTTCCAATACTTAGCTAGATTTTGCCTCTTTAGGTCAACTCATGTTGTTAAACTTTTCTAAGCTCAAAGCATAATCTTAACACTTAGCAAAATTTTAGCTGCTTAAATGTAGCCTACACTCCATTCTAACTTCTTGCCTTAAGTGTTCACTTGGCTTATTCTTGACCCAACTTTTCTCCTTCTTCTCTTCTAGTCCAATGCATACTTTACTTCTAAGTTCAACCACATGGTCCCAATACTTATAAATTTTTCTAAGTACTACTGCTTCCTCCAAAGCATAGTTCAGACACTTAGCCAACATTTTAGCTCTAAGGCATCAAGTATGCATCTAAAGCGATCAGATTCCACAGTAGAAGCGTTTTGAACGTCTTGCATCCCGCAAATCAATTTTACATAAAAATAGTAAATTAAAATAGAATATACGTAGAACAATTATATAGATAACATGTAGGGAAATGATAGAACCATTCTTACTTTTGTAGATTCCCAAGCTCCTAGAACGATCCTCTCAATGTTCCAATGAACGACTCCTCCAATGATCTTGAACACGAACATTTCCTCAAACAATCTTCAAGATGACCATGAGAGCAACCTTGTTATTTTCAAAGATTCAAATAGAAGGATAGGTGGTATCCAACTATTGGAATACGATGAGGAGGAATACTTTTTGGGAGAGTAGAAAAGATATCTTTTGTGGCTTATGGAAAAATGGCATAATGAATGCTTGCAATTCTGTTGTGTTCTATGTGCCCGTAAAAGAGCCATAAGGAAGACTTTATATAGAGAATGGTCAACCCTTTCTCCTAGTCTTTTTCCAATTTTCACTTGTTCTAAATTAATTTAATAACATTTATTTAATTAATTAGCACATTAATTAAATAACTATTTATACATTAAATCCAATTTAACGTATATATATTTAATTATCATAAACATCATATGTATATGTGCAAAACCTCTCTATTAATTAATTTTTGTGAATCTAATTCACTTGAATTAATTATTTGAATCTTATTCAAATTTTTCTTTCCAATTTAATTTGAATTATAGATTATATCCATAATCAATTATATATTAATCATATTAATATACAATTTTCTCAAATTGATTTGAACAATTCAAATTATCCCTATTTAATATCATTTAGTAAGCTAACAAGGAGACTTGGTGGACTTGTAGATCAGAAGCTCCAACGATATGAGATTTATTGGCTAAACTGATTGACCAAGTTAATCAAAATTCGTTAACTGCAGGTACACTCTACTAAAGACCACAACTGCAATCTTCTTACTATAGATATATTTCTGTGTCCACTAATAAGACCAATAATAGCAAGTTAGTCCTTCACGAGTGTTAGTAACTCCAACAGGATCAAATTACCGTTTTACCCTTGGGTTACCTCTCACTCCTTAAGTACCAGTGCTCCTCTAATGAACAACTTATTTATGATCCAACCAATAAATACAAACCTCTCTTGGGATAATGAGGGGGTAGGGCCCTTTGGTCTAGTCTAAGAGACACCACTTCAGAGAACACTCATCTACTTACCCTGAAGATGGGAAGAAGTGAATTCCATCTTATATTATTATGTTCCCAGAACCCAACTCGATCTTGTCTCCAAAATGGTAGGCATATTAAATCAGCAAACTAGCCACCCATAAAAATTAAAGGACAATCACTCGTAAACAAGAGTTTATAATATACTCAGGATTAAGACTAAGTTGCCTAGGTCATCCAATTGAAATAGGATCCTAACTAGTTAATGGTGTTACATCGAGTGGTTACTATTTCATGGTTCGGTCTTATGCAAACTCATTGTATAGAATCCCCCGACTCGTGTGTCACCTACACGAACGTATTGGATCATTGCGTTTATAACAAATAAAATGTGGGCCATATCCATAGTCACTAGGTTAAGGTACCCAACCATATCCCTATATTATAGACCCTTTAAGCTATATCTTGAACATTGATCCCTGTATGTCTCCACATATAGTTCAAGACTCATAAAGCAGCCTTGGATGTTAGTTTATTGGATTTTAGGTTAAGACAAAATACAAAACAACACAATAACATTTATTGAATTAACATCTAAGGAAGCATAAAGAAGTCTTACTGATGCCCAGGAATGAAGCATCAAATAGCTGAGTATGTAGATAAATGTTTGATTTGTCAATAGGTTAAACTTGAACGTCAGAGACTGGCAGGACTCGTGAACCCACTCTTTGCGTCTAAGCAGAAATGGGATCTTGTGACTATGGATTTCTTATTCGGTTTTATTACACCCCCTTCTGAGATTTCCCTTTAAGCTCGAAAGGCGGGGTGAAGGCAACAGACACCATCCCTTTGTGATATCTACTACCACCCTTCCCCGTTTTACCTTGTAATTCTTAACATCAATTGTGTCTAATTCCATGTTATTTTTGTTACAACTATAAGAGTCTATATCAAATAAGTTTGCAACCACACCCTAATGACTTTCTTTAGTAATGAGATCCCGGGTTTTGTTCTGCTAGGGTGGCAGATCCTAACCTTGTGTGGCACTTCCGGAATGTCCTCTTCTACTACCTGGGGGGAAAACAAACAATTGGAAAACATGAGTTGAATGCTCAGTGAGTGGTATATTTTTATAGAAACTAGGTTTTACTTATGAAATTCATTTTAAAAGTAGTTGCACAGGTAAGCAGTCATAAACAATATCATAATATAAAAATGTAACCATCTCAGCCTGGTAGCTGAGATAATATCGATATGATCATGTATTTTTCCAAGTAATCCAGCTCAACCAAATGCAAGTTCGAGCAAATAATCCCAATACCTAATATAGTGTACCGAATGTGCACATGGGACAATATCCCATTAGCCGTGCTCGAGATAAGCTAATATTTTCCTAGGGTACAATTCCAGTTTCTAGTCAAATTCTCAAAAGCACACTTTGAAGCAAAATCAGAGCTAAAGAAGACATTCAAGTAAAACAACAAAAGAACCAATGATTAAAATCCAAGAAAACACATTTCTTGATCATGCCAAAGTTTTCCAAACCATACATATATATAATATCATATATATACATAGATACAACAAGAAAACATTTGAAAATAAACCACTCATAGTTTACCAATAGGTGTTTCTCTTTCCTGAACCTTTCTCACTTTCTTAATTCTTCCTAGATCCCAAAGCTGTGTTAGTTTAAAAATCAATTTAGAATCCTAGGGTTAGGACTAAAATAACTTTAGAATAACTTCTCGGTCCTAGTCCTATCTTTACAACTTGAAAAGATGTTAACCTCGACCTTAGGATCAACAAAGAAAGATGTGGGCATAGGGGTTCACTTTCCTCAGATTAGGTTGGCATAGGGTACTCCTCTTCAATGCATCGTGGCCTCACCTCAATGCATAGCCTCTCCTCGAAGACCCTAATTCTCTCAAACTCTCTTCTTTTGAGTCCTCTTGATAAACCATTAAGTTGTGTAGTAAACTAAGACCTCCTGTAGGTATTTATAAGCATTCAAAAGTGTCTTTGTCATCATCCTTATGCTCTAACGCATGACACATCATGTGCATGGAAAAACTAAGTGTCAACACCATGTAAGGCCTAATGCAATACTTTTGACACCTTATCCTTGCATGCAAGGCTTAAGTGTTTTCACCATGCATAGACAAACAAATAGATTCCCTTGAGATGGCAGTTCAACACTTTACATGCCCTTTCATGCGTCCACCTTATCCTTGGCTTGGTCCAAGACTTCATTTGGTCGAGCCACACACCTCACCTCGCTGTCAACTTGATTCTTAATGCCGAAGAATCTCAACACATGCTATCCTAATGTTGGGCACATGGTTGCTTCACCATGTGTTTAGCCTTACTTAAGTCGTTCTCCCTTGACTCTTGTTTTCTTCTCACAACATGTTTTCCTCCACTTATAGTGTCATATTTTATCCAACACTTAGCCAAATTCTCACTGAAACATCCCTATGTCGGAGTTGATGCCTTAAATCTTCTCTCTGATGGAAGAACGTGAAGAGTCAGTTTTTAACGTCTTCATCTTCTTCACAGAAGACTGAACAAAATAGTGTTCTCTGAGGAAAAAATTGCTCTCTCTCATTTCAATTTCCTCTCTCCCTCTTCTAAAACTAGGATCCCACTCAATTCCTTAGAGATTCTCATCCAATCAGAGAATACAGAAGGCTCCAATTGGTGGTGGCTGGATCTATTGTTTTAATCATGATTAATTTTAGAGAGGAGAAAATTCGTGAAGATCGGATCTTCAAAGGTAAGGTTTCTCTAAACCATGATTTCTATTTTCTAATTCTTTTACATGTTGTATTATTTGTGATTATGCATAATTTGTTTATGTAATTTGATTACTTGTAAACCAAAAATTGGTTGTTTATGTAATTTGATTATTTGTAAATCAAAAATTGGAACGATCCACATTTTCGCTCAAGGCCTTCACAAGTTCCTTCAATTGGTATCAGAGTCAGGTTTTCATCCCTTTTTTTTAAAAAATTTCGGATTTAAATTACAGTAATGGTGCATTTTGCATTATATGTTCATATGATGAATGTGTATTGAATGTTGTTTAATAATGATTGGATGTTTTGGGGTTGGCCATTAAGCTTTACTGTTTTAATTTACAAAATTGGTTTGTAAGAGCCCATGTTTTGGGAATATAAATTTGCGATTGAGTCTGTATTTATCTGTGTTATGTTGCTCGTGATGTTCTCGATAAAATTCTAGAGAAAATAGTGCCCAATTCGGTGAATTTTCGATGAAGATTGAATCTATACAGTAGGTGACTGTATAGTAGCATTGCGACATTGTGCCTTAGTGTAGCGATGCTCCGATGCGGCGGACGGAGTTATTTTCTGTAGCACCGTGATGCTCTGAGATGGAGAAGTGTGATTCAGCATCCAGTTCATATGCGGTTCATGGAGTGTGGTTCTGATTCGATTAATGGGTTCTTATGTTTGGTTGGTTTGGGTTTTTCTAGGTCGGTTCGTGGCTAGTTCGTGTTTTTCCCAGTTTGGTTCAAGTCGTTCAAGGGTTGGTTCACCTATTTCAAACTTGTTTGGCTATTATTTGTAATAGTTCGATATTTTTTTATTAATTAAATTAATATAAGTGTTATATTAATTTAATTCATTTTTTAAGTGTGCAATTGATGACATGTAGAAATGCATGTCATCTTAGGCCTTTTACTTAGAATTATGAAGATTGTTAGGCAGAATATGCATCGATCATGATAGGAATTCACAAGAATATGAGCTTGCGTCGATCAGCATGTTGAAACTCAGCTAACCCGTTATTTTTCGTTAATTATGCATTCAATATTCTATCTTTGTAGCTAATGTAGGAGATGAAGCAAACGCGGAAATCAGACCATTGCATAGACGACCGCATGCGGATAAACACTCCATCGCAAGGCAAACGCATCGATCAACGCATGGATGTTGCGGTAATCAGCCATATGCGTCCATCGCATAGGAGATATGCTCGTCAAGCGATTGCGGTCATCATATAAAGTTGCAGTGTTAAGCGAATGTAGCCATTGAATGACTGCGACTGCGTGACAATGCAACTAATGGGATAAACGCAAGGTAGGTGGAATGAACGCATCAACACATCTACCTCGAGAAAATCCAAAGATGATGTTGACATTTCACCTACCACGCCGTTAGTGGTAGAGGTTCAGAAAGGCCGAACGCGCTGAACGTCAAACTCAGAGCAGTCCAATTAATGCCATCGGCGATCCAATCTCTATAAATAGAAGCCGATGAGCTGAAATTCATTTTATCCAGGGTTTTTACCCAAGGTTGAATCCAACATTTTCGCCTGAGGTTCGCCTATGGCAGATCCTTGCGATCCAGAAAAACTACGTGAGAAGAAAGCTGAGAGTTCTTCACCTCCTTCATCCATTCCAAGTGACAACCGGAGCCTTCGACCGGAGTTAGATCTCGAGAGAGAGTCAGCTCCTCCACCCATCCACGACACCACCGGTAGCCTTGACGCACATCCGCTGTAAGCAAAGCTTTGCTTCTAGTCGGTCATTTCTGTTTCCTTTCTTTTCCTACATTGTATTGTATGACATTTTGGAATTAATGAATTAATACAATATGTTTTCAATGCGTTTCTCTGTTCCTTCGACTCCATCTCCATATTCTCTACTTAGCATCATTACTTTCATTGCAACGCTTAGTGGGATTACTTGGGTATTGCATACTTAGTCATGTGGATTAGGAATATGAAGCATGTAGCAACCCATCGAGAGGTGTGCGTTGTGCAAGTGTGTGAGTAACCTTATTTTCTTAGTGTGAAGCTGCTACAACGCCTGTCTATAGGCTAATACATTGCTTGTCTATGAGTGAAGTCCGCAACAATCAACTGCCCGGGAGGGTAACTGGTTGGACGCATTAAGCAAGGTATGTGTTGTTCACTAGGGATAGTAACAATCTTGCGTCAACCAAGTTCATGCGTTTGTCTTGTTTTATGTTGTGCCCAACACCCCTTTAGAGCTACTCAAGAGAGAGTCTAAAGAAAGAACCTAATGACTCAAAAGAGCTAGGTTAGAATCTAAACTCGGGAGAGCTAGATTAGATCAGTATAAGCAAGAGATAGGGACTTAAAGATAAGCTCTATCTATCAACACTGCATCGCGTGCACCCTAGGAATAGGAATGATGATATGTGGTCGCCTTGTTTGTGCATCATCACATAGACAAGAATTAGAGGCTTATGTGTAGGTCCTATAGACACCTCTGCACATACATCTATTGCGTTCTAGCATTAGAAGCCATAGCATTCGTACCGAGAGGTGGTTTACTATTATATGAGTGTTACATGATCGCATTAGTTTGCATTGACTAGGGTTGCCCTTGTGGTCACTCTTAAGGGTTGTAATGAAAACATCTCTGCATTTTATCTATTTCCCATACATTTATTTCATGTCAAGGTTTGTCGCATCTCTACCATTCATGCATAATTCTCATTGCATTATCTGTTCGATAGGAGTAGGAGTAGGATTAACGTAGCAATATCCCCTCCATTCTTTTATTCAACCACCGCATGCACAATCACCGCAAACATATAGCTACAAGTCCCTGTGTTTGACTTCGGATTACCCGAGAAACTTGTGTTCATGTTATACTTGGTGTGAACGCAAGAAAACTCGTATTCTTCATTCCATTCCAACGCATACATTCGATTAACGCATTTTTCATTCCAACGCATGACCATCGACGCATGACTATCAACGCATATCTTAGGAATATGCATCGTATACCGTGTCCAAGGGAAGTTGGTTGTCGAGTAAAATTGACTTCCAATTTACCGTCATCAACAATTCTGGTCCAATAATTGTTTTTAATTATGCATTTGATGTATGATTTATGTCTATTATTATATGTCATAATGTATGACATATAGTAAAATTTCCACCATAGATTATGCATTATTCATGCAACATTTATATTATAAATATTATAATATATATAGTTGCATGATTTTATATTTATAGCATGGCCATGCATCATATAAGATAAGTGTTATAGTATATGGTTGTATGCATTAATAACATATCCATATATCATTTATATTATAAGAGTTATAATATATAGTATATATGGATGGATAGATGTATGTTGTTAATTATTTCATTGCTTTCTTATATAAGTGTTATATAATTTTAGTAATGAAATAGAATTGCATGATGCTTGACACTACTTTAAGTAATTTTATAATCGTTATGTCGGAGTATATCAGCATGCAGCGGAAGCAACAAGGATCAATAAGCATTTTAATTTATTAATTTTGCTTGTAACTAAAGCATTCTCATACAATAATAAGAGGGTTTAAAGAAATACCTTTGTAGAACCTTTAGAATCTCGATTCTCAGCTACAAAGTTCTCCAAATCTCACAGTGGACCACCTCAAGATCTTCTCCACTATTCTCTTAGAGCTTTAGATTGAGTTGTCGGACTCAAAATAAGCTTGAATGAAGGAAACTTATAGAAGAACTCATTGCAACAACCCACTTGAAGAATAGCTTCTTCAAGCTTAATTTTTCAGCAAAAACTCAATTAATGCATACTCCAATTCCACTCCAATCTTCTCTATTTATTGCAAGATGATAACGGGCAGAAATACACGTCATTATAGGCCTTTTATTTAGAATTATGAGGGCTGTTAAGTAAAAAATGCGGCAATTATACTTAGAATTCATGAGAAAACGAGTTTGCGTCGATCAGCATTGAGAATCTTGGCTAACCCACTATTGTGCTTTATTATGCATTCAATTGTTTATTTTTTAGCAACCGCAGAAATCGATCGCATACGTGGAAGCCAGGCTATCACAAAGACGACCGCATGAGGGAATCTCTCCATCACAAAGGCAAACGCATACGTTCGACGCATGGATGTTGCAGCCATTAATCGCATGCGTCCATCGCATAGAAGTTGCGACTGACAAGCAAATGCGATCATCGCAGAGAGATTGCGGCTACAGAATAATAACCATAATAGAAAGATGAATGCAGGTTGGTGGAATGCAAGCATGAACGCATACCTCGAGAGTATCAAAAGATGATGTTAACATTTCACCTACCACGCCGTTAGCAGCAGAGACTCAGAAAAGGACCATCGCGCCGCGAGGGTTAGATTCAGAGCAGGTCCATTAATGCTATCGGTGATCAAGCTCTATAAATAGAAGCCATTGAGCAAAATTTCAAATCATCCATGTTTCTACCTTCGGGTGGATCCTTGTGATCCAGACCAAAGCGTGAGAAGATAGCTTAAGAGTTCTTCATCCCTTTCAATCATTCCGAGTGATGACCGGAGCCTTCGCCGAAGTCAGAGCTCGAGAGAGTCTACTCCACCGCCCATCCATGGCACCACCGGCAGCCTTGACATACATTTGCTGGAAGTAAGACATTGCTTCCAGCTGGCCCTCCATTTTTCTTCTTTCCTTGTATTGTATTACATTGTAGCTTAAGGAATTAATACATTTTGTGATCAATGCATTTCTATATCTTCCTACGATTCCATCTCCATATTCATTTACTTAACATCCTTTACTTTAATTGCATCACTGAGTATCGCATACTTAATCATGCGACATAGGAATATGAAGCATGTAGCAAACCACCAGGAGGTGTGCGTTATGCGAGTGTTGTGAGAAAACCTTATTTGTTTAGTGTGAAGTTATAGCAACACTTGTCTATAAGCGGATGCAATCCTTGTCTATGAGTAGAATCAGCAGCAACTAACTGCCCAGGAGGGTGAGTGGTCGGTCGCATTAAGCAATGTAAGCAAGTATTCACTAGGGATAGGAATAATCTTACGTTAGCCAGGTTTATGCGATTACCTTGTCTTATGAGCACATCATTCATCATTTAGGCATACTTGGGAGAGTAGTCTAAAAACCAAATCTAAGTCTCGGGAGAGCGGATTGAATTGCATAAGCAAGAATGGGGAACTTAGGAATAAGCTCCGTTTGCTACTACACAGCGTATGCAACCTTTAAGTAGGATATGGTGGTATGCGGTCATCTCGCTTATGTGTGAGAGCACGTGAGCGGGCATATGGAGGCTTAGAAATAGGCTTCTTGATACTATCGCATATACATCATATGTGTCTACGTCGAGTGTGTATAGCATGATCGCATAACTTGCATTGGCTGAGGTTGCCCTTGCGGTCAAGCTTAGTGTTGCAGTGAAGACATCCTTGCCTTTTCATCTATTTTTCCATGCATTTTATTACACGTCAATAGTTTCCATGTCTCTACCTCTCAATCATACTTCCACCACTTAATTTTGTTCGCTAGGAGTAGGAGTAGTGCATAGCCTATCACCCTAATCATTCTTTTATTTATTCGCCGCATACACATTACCGCACACATTTAGCTACAAGTCCTTAAGTTCGACCTCGGATCACCCGAGAAACTTGCGTTCTCGTTATACTTGGTGAGAGCGTAAGAAAACTTGTGACAGGAATGCATGGTCATTGAATATAAGATCAACGCATATTTTCCATTACATCGCATGACCACTGACGCATGAGAACAAATGCATAACTTAAGACATGCATTGTACAAATTGGATGTTGAGAGAGCAAAGAAGATGGCTGCATGAGATGCAGCTCATGCTTGAAGATTTGAAGCTTGAAAGAATTGGATGTTGAGAGAGCTACTTCATGATAGTGGAGAAAAATCATTTCTCAAATTATGTTCTTTCCAAATTTTCCAATATCAAAATGATTTCAAAAATCAATTTGTTTTTCAAAATTGAAAACATTATTAATTGTATAGAAATAAATTCAAAAATTAATTTTCTAAAATTAATTAATTTAATTAATTCTAAATAATTTAATATCAAATATTAAATTAATTTTACACAAATTCCACCTTCATGAATTTAATATTTAAATATTAATTAATTCTTCAATTCTGTTTAATTCTTAAAATTAAATGTGTAATTATATCTCATATAATCACTAATTCCCTTAATTCTAATTTGAGCGTTTCAAATTAACTTATCACGCTACTCTAAAGCTAATCCATTTACGAGCTAGTAGGGAGACCTCATGGACCTACAGATCATGGGCTCCAACGATCCGAGATTAATTAGCTAAACTCATTACACCGAATTAACCCTCATTCGTTAACTAATGGGTCACTCCACTAAAGCCCATATTTTAACTCCCCTCACTGTAAATATATTATGTCCATTCGATATAACCATGATTAGTAAGTTAACTCTTCACAGGTTGTTCATAATAACGACGGGGTCAAATATTTGTTTTACCCTCCAGATTACCTCTTGTTCCTTAAGTCCCACTGATCCTCTAATGAACAATTAATTTGTGATCCAATCAACAAATCGAGTCTCTCTCAGGCCAATGAGAGGGTGGGGTCCCTTTTTCAAGATCCGGAGTCAGCACTTAAGAGAAAAACCTTTCTACTATCCCTAAAAGCGTATAGGAGTAAATTCCATCTTGCACCCTATGTCCCCAACTATCTACCTAGTCTTACCCCTGAAATAGAGGTTTATTGAGTCGACGCTGTTGAGCCAACCCTCACCTATGCAAATCTAAAGATAATCTCGAATAAACAGGAGTTCAGAGTTCTCTCATGATTAAGGTCAAGTTACCTAGGTCATCACATTGAAATAGTTAGTCTTCAATAGTAAACAGCGTTATAAAGTAAAAGTGACTGATTTCGTGGTCCAATCTTGTACAAACTGATTTGCCTATAGTGTATGCACCCAACTCTGTAACAACTACAGAGTACGCTGCGTCCGGTAGTGTTACCAGAGTAAGGCACCCAACCTCATTCATATACTATAGATATTTTTGACTATTTACTTGAACATGATCCACTTTTATGTCTCCACATAAAATTCATGTATTCATGTAATAGTCATGGGTCTTTTTAGTTTATTGGAATTCTAATAAGTAATACATATATTTAATGGCAACTTAATTTTCAGAATAAGTTTTATTGTTTACAAACCACAAGTTTTAAGACATAAAACCCAACACGTTATAATTTTACTAAGTACGTCATAACATGCAATGAATGATTTTAATTTGTTTCATTTCTTTTACAAAAGATATAATTAAATGAAATTAGAAATTAAAATCAATAATTCATAATTGCATGCAAACTTTAGGTTAAAATAGTTTTTTAAAATAGTTTTAAAATATGATTTATAGACCTAAGATCACATTTCTATTAAGATTATAATAAGTTTAATCTTTTAATAAGTTTAATAGGATGAAATTGGTTATAATTAAAAGATTAAATTTGTAGCAAAAATATCTATAAAGGACCTTTTGTCTAAGGCTAGTTCTGTTTAAGTTGGGGTATTTAAATTGATAGAAACGTAACACTCCTACATAGGAACTTACCTGAAAAAGTGAATTAGATGATTTGTACAAGCATGCAATTGTTTATTAAAGTTTATTAAAGTATTCAATGAACATTAATCAAAATTGTTTAACTATCCAAAGTAAAAGTTGATTTTGGGAAAATTTATATATCACTTAGTTAAAATCAGCAGCCGGATTTTCCTAACTTAAAGAACCCTAGGTAAAATGCTCAATTGGAGGAAAATAGGGTATATGATACTTCATTTTTCCTTTTCACGTTTCTCTATAAAAGTTTGCACCGTAAGATCTATACTCGACCTCGAGGCACCTTTTCTTGTGTCCCCCTATAGATGATGTTGTTAAAGGTCAATATAAAGGTGAATAGAGAGATTGTTTATAGTAAGTGGGAGTGGAATGTGTGTCAACACATCCCACGGTCTCCCTCATTAATTTGTAGTCAATTTTCGTTCTCGGCCTAGAGTCACCTTTGCTTGTGTCTCCCTACGGATGGTGTTTTTAAAGGTCAATATAAAGGTGAATGGAGAGATTGTCTATAGTAAGTGGGAGTGGGATGTGTGTCAACACATCCCATAGTCTCCTTCATTAATTTGTAGTAAATTTTCATGCTCGGCCTGGAGGCACCTTTGCTTGTGTTTCCCTATGGATGGCATTTGCATGACTGTTTACACAAACTCCAGAAATGGATAGGGATGATTTAGTTTTTGCCCCAATCGATTTTTCCTTATGGTTGGCTCATTGGGGTAGAACTCTAGAATAAAAAATGAGGAGTTACACTTACGAGAAAATTTTAAGCGAGTTTAATAGTTTTGGACTGAACAATGGTGACTGATAGTTACAGTAACCAGGAGTTGTTTTGTATATTGGTTGAGAATGTCTCATT
Organism: Benincasa hispida; assembly: GCF_027475165.1. Lineage (NCBI taxonomy): Eukaryota > Viridiplantae > Streptophyta > Magnoliopsida > Cucurbitales > Cucurbitaceae > Benincasa > Benincasa hispida. The sequence continues at coordinate 45,785,069 of NC_143489.1, read as the reverse complement.
TTAGTAAATGGGCACCTAATCACCCTATGATGGCTTTTGTCCCGTCTCACTGAAACATTATTGCAAAATAGATGTCACTTATGGTACATTAGATTATTTTGCTAAATTTGATTGGTTTTTACAAATGGGTCAATGCGTTATATGCTAATATAAATAAATTGTATGGTGTCATCAATTTATTCATTATGACTTCCACAACTTTAACTTTCTCGCCACCGACAAACTTATTGATGAAAAATATTCTACATGGAAAAACATGATAACTTGTAGAAATACAAGTTATTTTTGCTCTTAAGTTGGAACAACTAAGGTTTTTAATGATACATTCTCCTCATTTTTAGAAACGCATGGATTTATTCAAACATTAGCAAACTCATACAAAAGAAGTTTTATTACTAAATATCACGGCACTAACACATTGTATTGCAGGATTTCAATGTGAGAATTAACGCTAACGCATTTGATAAGTGCCGCAGGAAAAGCCCTAACGCATGGGCCATGCGTCGGAGAGAGTTCAACGCATAGAAGATACATTGGTTCGGGCAAATTGTGTCACATATCCACTTGCAAGTATGGGCATCTGCAGCAGGCGGCGTCTGAAAAGCTTTCAAGCAGCAGGCGGCGTCTGAAAAGCTTCCGAGAGTCAGGCGGCTAACCAGGGCATGGACTTTAATGCTGACCAGGACATGGACTTTAATGCTGCCCATTCACCAAGTGGACATGACCAACGCCTATAAATAGATGAAGCCCCTTCAGACTTAAGAAGTTCGGAAATTATCAAGATCCTTACTCTCTGTATATTGTAGTCATAGTTTTAGTTATTAGAAGCTGTGCTGTGGTGCCAAACGATCAGAAGGGTTGAGAACCACCACCATGCCGGTCAGGGAGCAAAGGAAGCCACTCTTGAGAAAGACACTTCATCCAATTCCTATACAAGTGATTGTACTCAACTAGATTGAGCCAAAGAAATACAAGAGATTGTATTCTTTGGCTTGACTCAGTTTCCTTCATCTCATTTATCGCTTTCACTTCATTTGATTAAATATTGCTTTTGTAAAGACTCTCTGTTTCATTATAAAATTCATATATTTGATCCATCATACTTGCCATTGTTTATTTCTTGTTTATGTTGAACGCATTAATACTTTATGTCAAACTTCATTCCAACACTCAAGCCAACTTGACAAATTGGTAAAAAGTGTCTTTAACTTAGATTGTTCGAAAAAATAACTAAGCTACATCAAGTAGGACACCTAGTACAGCTAGAGATAGACTTACTGGTATCTATTGCATTCTGTGTTAGACGCATGCATCCTAGAGATAGGTTTTGTATGTTATTCACATTGAGAAATGTTGAATGAAGTTTAATGCATGAACAAAAGATAAACAAATCACTACATCTCATCCATATCACATCCTAGTTTGTGTACATTCATCTTAGACCGACGCGTCCACTTACATTAAACTCCATTCTCACATGATCCATCACTAACTACTCAACTCTTTTGCATCTTTTGCACAGGCACAACATATTAGTGTAAATAACACATTTCTCACATTTATTTAGGAAACCCCTATAGTAGACACAACGCGAGGTTTATGTTTGGTTAACTAAATCCCTGAGTTCGACCCTGGACTTACCAGAAACCTAAATTAGATTTATAATCGGGTCTGGTTTAGGAAAACTTGAACGTCATTAGAAGGAGTTGTGTGTGTCCTGTGCAAATATCTCACACCCCAACATGTTACAATACTTAAACGCATCAAACCATAAACGCATCACTTACACTTATTCTTCCAATTTATTTTTATACAAAATACTTCTAGAGCAAATCACGATAGCAACGAACAAAACACAATCAACATAATACTTATCATAGACTACCTAAGATTTGTCCTAAAGAAGGATTGTCCTCCTATTCCTGCTCAAAACGTTCAAGAGGCATATGAGCGATGGATAAAGGAAAATGAAATGGGCTGAATGTATATCTTGGCAACCCTTTCTGAAATCTTGGCCAAGGAGCATGAGCCCATGATCACTGCCATAAGATCATGGCATTCCTGTAGGGAATGTTCGAACAACCGTCCACACAACTCAGGCACGACGCTCTTAAAAATATCTTCAATGTCTATATGCAAGAAGGGACATCTGTTAGAGAACACATTCTCAACATGATGGTTAACTTCAATGTGGCAAGATGAATGGGTCGTTCATTGATGTGGTTAGTCAAGTTAGCTTTATACTGGAATCTTTACCTAAAAGTTTCTACGATTTCATAACAATATTGTTATGAACAGAATTGACTACAACCTGACCACTTTGCTCAATGAGCTACAAACATTTCAATCCTTGATGAAAAGCAAGGAACAAAAAGAAGAGGCAAATGTTGCCTCGTTCTCTAAGAAGTTTTACATGTTGGGTTTTATACCCTAAAACTTGTGGTTTGTAAACAATAAACTTATTCTGTTAATCAATAAAAAATTTTATTTAAGTTTGATTCAATAAATTAAATAAATCCAATAAACATAAGATCCCCAGTTATTACATGAGTACTTGAACTTTATGTGGAGACATAAGAGTAGATCAAGTTCAAGTAGATAGCCAAAATTTTCTATAGTATACGAATAAGTCTAGATATCTTATTCTGGAAACCTATTGGATGCAGTACACTTTGTAGATGTTACAAATGTTATAAAGTGCTACAAACGAAGTGATCCTGATTCGTTCATGTGGAGACATGAGGAGTGGAGGCATCCTATGTGAAGAGTTTGCATAAGATCAGACAAAGAAATAAGTCACTCTTACTTTATAACATTGTTTACTGTTTAAGATTGACTATTTCAAAGCGATGACCTAGGTTAACCTTAATCCTGTGCTAACTATGAATACCTGCTTATTTCGATTTATTCATAGATTTTCCTGGGTGAGGGTTGGCTCAACAACATTTGCTCAATAATCCTCTGATTTCAGGGAAGACCAGGTAGATAGCTAGGGACATAGGGTGCAAGATGGAATTCACTCCTACCAGCTTTTAGGGATAGTAGAGAGGTTGTTACCTTAAGTGCTGACTCTGGGTCTTGAACAAAGGACTCTACCCTCTCATTGGCTCGAGAAGGACTCGATTTTTTAATTGGATCAGAAAACCAATTATTCATTAGAGGATAAGTGGAACTTAAGGACAAGAGGTAATCTCAGTGGTAAAACAACTATTAACCTAGCCATTATTACAAACAACATGTGAAGGGTTAACTTACTAATTATGGTTATATCAAGTGGACACAATATATCCACAGTGAGGGCAGTGTAACTACTGGGCTTTAGTGGATTGACTCGGTTGTTAACGAATGGTGGTTAATTAGGTTGAAGAGTTTAGCCGATTAATCACGGATTGTTGAAGACCATGATCTGTGGGTCCATTAGGTCCCCCCACTAGCTCACAAACGGAATAAACCTTAGAATAGTGTGATGAGTGAATTTAAAACATTCAAATTCAAATTAAGGGAATTACTAATTATATGCGATATAATTACACATTTAATGACTGAGCGAATTTGGAGAATTGATTGATATTTAAATTCGATTTAAATATCAAATTACATGAATAGGGATTCATGGGAGTGGAATTGGTATTTAATTAATTTAGTAATTGATATTAAATTAATAAAATTAATTAAATAGTTTAATTAATTATTAATTTTATGTTGGATTAAGGAAGCATTCAGCTGAAGAAAACAGGATCATTAAGCATTCTAATTCATTAATTTTTGCCTCAAATTCAACATGCTCATAAACTAAAAAGAAAGTTTCAACATTAACCATTGAAGATACCATTGAATCACGAATTCCAGCTGCAATCCTCCCTTCCTTTGGATGTAAACCACCACAAGGTCTTCTCTATTATTCTCTTGGTGCCTTAGATTGAGTTGTGGGACTCAAAATAAGCTTGAATTAGGGAAATGGAGGAGAAAGGTTTTCTGGTTTTCTGCAGAATGAAGACTTTCTTCAAACAGATTTTTCAACAAAAATCTCATCAATCCATCACCGATTTCCACTTCAAAACTGAAGTTTATATTGCATGAAATTCAAAAAACAAACCTTCAGTATGAATTCCAGCTCAAGCTTGAGAATTTGAGCTGTAAAAATAGGGGAACCATGAATGAGCTGTTAGGTTGAAGAAGTGAGAAATTCCCACTTTTCAAATTTTTCTAATTTTTCAATTTTTATTTCAATTTTGAAACTTTTCCAAAATTAAAATTAAAAATTAACTTTTCAATTTTAATTCTTTAATTAAAATCCAGTTTTTATTTATTTTATAAAAATTAATTCAATAATTAATTTTTCTAATAAAATTAATAATTAAACAATTTAATTAATTCTAATTAATTTAATATCAGGTATCAAATTAATTAATCATCAATTCCACTATCATGAATTTGATATTTAAATCACATTTAAATCTTAATCGATTCTTCAATTTTTTTAATTAAAAAATTAAACGTATAATTATATCATATATAATTACTAATTCCCTTAATTCTAATCAACTTATCACACTACTCTAAGGCTAATTCGTTTGTGAGCTAGTAGGAGGACCTAATGGACCTAGCAGATTATGGGCTCCAACGATCCAAGATTAATTGGCTAAACTCTTTACACCGAATTTACCCTCTTTCGTTAACTACTAGGTAACTCCACTAAAGCCCAGAATTGCACTCCCCTCACTGTAGATATATTGTGTCCACTCGATATAACAATGATTAGTAAGTTAACCCTTCACAGGTTTTTCATCATAACGGCTGGGTCAAATGGTTGTTTTACCCTCCAAGATTACCTCTTGTTCTTTAAGTCCCACTGAACCTCTAATGAACAATTGGTTTGTAATCCGATCATCAAATCGAGTCCTTCTCAGGCCATTGATAGGGTGGGGCCCTTGTTCAAGTCTCTGAGTCAACACTTAAGGGAATAATCTCTCTACTATCCCTAAAAGTGGGTAGGAATGAATTCCATCTTGCACCCTATGTTCCCAGCTATCTACCCGGTCTTACCCCAGAAATGGGAGGTTTAATGATCTGGTTCTGTTGAGCCGACCTTCACCTATTGAAATCTAAGGATAATCTTGAATAAACAAGAGTTCATAGTTGGCTCAGGATTAAGGTCAAGTTACCTAAGTCATCGTTTTGAAATAGTCAGTCTTAAACAGTAAACATCGTTATAAAGTAAGAGTAACTTATTACTTGGTCCAATCTTGCACAAACTCATTGCATAGGACGCCCCCACTCCTCATGCCACTACATGTACGAATCAAGCTCACTTCATCTGTAGCACTTTACAACTTCTTGTAACAACTATAAAGTGGGCCACATCCGATAGTGTTACGAGAATTATGCACCCAACCATATTCATATACTATAGAACATTTAGACTATTTACTAGAACCTGATGCACTCTTATGTCTCAACATAAAGTTCAAATACTCATGTAATAGTCATGGATCTTTTAGATTATTGGATTTATTTTTAAAATGAAATAAGTAATTCATATATTCAATACAACTTTATTGAATCAAACTTCAATAATAACTTTATTAATTTACAGCATGAGTTTACTGTTTATACACCACGAGTTTTATGACATAAAGGCCAATATTTTATTTGAAAATTAATTATTGAATTAATTTGTAAAATTAATAAAATTTCAGTTTAATTAAAAGAATTAAAACGGAAATTAGTTTTATTTTTTTAAATAAATTTCATTTTTAAAGTGAAAATATGAATTTTGGTGAAACCCACTAAAAGTTGGATTTTTCCACTTCAAAATACCTTGCATTCCACTCAAATCCACCTAAGTTGGTGAAGTAGGTGGTGTCTTCATTTGATGAAGACTCTCAGTATGCTAAAGATGAATAAAACACACAAGATTGAGCTGAGAATTTAGCATGCAAAAGCTGAAATTTCTAGTTTTAGAGATTGAAGAAGAGGTTCTTAAGTTTCTGTAGAAAACACCATCTCCTCTCAAATTCTTCTCTAATCTCAATTTATTTTGAGTCCCACGACTCAATCTAAGGTCCTAGAGAATAGTAGGGAAGATCTATTGTGACTTACATCTTATAGCTAAGGAGATTGTAGTTAATTTCATGGATTGAAAGTCTTCAAAGGTGAGTTATTCTGAAACCCTCTTTTCATTGTATGAGCATGCTTACTTTCATGCTAAAATTAATGAATTAGAGTGCTTAATGTGATAGTATCCACTAGAATGCAACGAAAACAAACCGAATCAATAAGCACTCTAATTATATTTAATTTGAGTTCTAAAAGCATGCTTAAACATAAATTTAAGAAGAGGGTTTCTCAACAACATATATTTGATGAATTCTCCCAATTCCAAGCTGCTCTTCACGTGATTCCAACTCTAATTCAACAATGTACCACTGATAGATCTTATCTACTATTCTTAACCTTGGATTTGAGTGGTGGAACTCCAAATTGGAGTGAATTTGTGAAGGAAAAAAGTAGGTTTTAGTCAAGAAGAAGAACATTACAGTAAGAACTTTTCCAGCTGCAAAAACTCTGGTCACATTTACAAATTGAAGAGAGTTTTATATTTAATTCACATGCAAGCACTGAAGTTCAACAACATTGACACTTCAATTACCTGAAATTCTAGTGGGCAAGTGTGTAATTGGAGGTGATACACCTTCTACTTCGAGTTTTGTGGATTTTTCCATTAACTCATCCAATTTTAAGTTCAAATTTTAATTAATTCTAAAATTAACTAAAATTTAATTTAACTAATTCTAAAATTAACTAAAATTTAATTTAATTAATTCATACTTAATTAAATTTAAAATATCAAAATTCAATTTCTCAAATTGAATTGAAAATGAAAAATAATTTGATTTTTAATTAAATAACAATTTAATAACAAATATTAAATTAATCACACACCTAATTTAAAACATTAATCATATTCATGTAATTAATATTTAAATCAATATTTAAATATTATAAACTCTGAAATTTTGTTTAATTTAAATAAATTAAACGCTAATTAATTATATCAAATATAATTATACAAATCCTAATTTGAATTTTGAACTATTCAAATTCAAACCTTAATTTCAATTTGAACATTTTCAAACTGAAATTCAATTTAAACAATTCAAATTGACATCATTTCAAATCCACTCAATTCATTAATTCAAGGTGTTTGTGTTTTACGAGCTAGTAAACGGATCTTATGGACCTATAGATAATGAGCTCTAATGATTTAAGATTAATTGGCTAAAACTCTTTGAACCAAAAGAATCAGTATTCATTAACTATCAAGTCACACCACTATAGCTCGATAGTTGCACTCTCCTCACTGTAGATATATTTGTATCCACTTGATTTAACCATAATCAGTAAGTTGATCCTTCACAGGTTGTTTGTAATACCAACTGGTTCAATATGTTGTTTTACCCCTGATATTACATCTTGCTCTGTAAGTTCCACTGATTCTCTAATGAACTATTGGTTTGTGATCCAATCACTGAACCGGATCCTTCTGGGGCCAATGAGAGGGTGAGGTCCCTTATTCAATACCTGGATTCAGTACTTAAGAGAACAACCTTTCTCCTATTCCTAAATCGGGTAGGCGTGAATTTCTTCTTGCCCCCAATGTCCCCAGCTATATACTCGGTATTACTCCTGGAATGGGAAGTTTATTGATCCAACGTTGTTAAGTCAACCCTCACCTATGCAAATCTAAGGATAATCTCGAATAAATAGGAGTTCATAGTTAGCTCAAGATTAAAATCTAGTTACCTAGGTCATCTAAACGAAAAAGTTAGTCTTAAACAATAACAGCGTTGTAAAGTAAGAGTGACTTATTTATTGGTCCGATCTTACGCAAACTCATTGCATAAGACGCCCCCACTCCTCATGCCAATACATTAATGAACCAGGATCACTTCGTTTGTATCACCTTATAACAAATTGTAACAACTACAGAACGAGCCGCATTCGATAGTGTTACCAGAATATGGGACTCAACCTTATCCGTTTAATATAGATCATTTTGACTATTTACTCGAACCTGATCCACTTTTATGTCTCTATAGAGTAGTCATGGATATTAGTTTATTGGATTTAGTCTTTACAATTGCAATTTACAAATTCACTAAAAACTTTATTGAATAAATATTGAATAAAATCTTTATTGATAATAGAATATGTTTAACTTTACGAACTACGAGTTTTAGAACATACAACCCAACATAATGATTCTGAATTCTTCCACTGTATGCTTGCTACTTCCAACACTACAGAGCATTGTCCTTTGGAACTAAGTCTGTGCCTTCTTCTTCCGGCACCAAAAATTTGAAGAATAATAAAAGTGGAAAAGGGAAAGGTAGGGAGATGACAACAGCTGAAATTACTTCATGGATAATAGAATCAGGGAATTAATTCCTAGCGGCAGCTGGATAATTAGTCAGTGATACTTAAGGAGTTAGATGTAACAACAGGGACAAAACGATAATTTTGGCCCAACTATACTTACGAGCAATTTGTGAAGGGTCATCGCACTATTGACTGGTTTTATCACATGGACACAAAAATATATCTGTAGTGCGAAGAGTGCAGCTATCGATCTTTAGTGGAGTGCCCAACAGTTAATGGAGGTTGAATAATTTAATTAAAGAAGTTTAATTAGTTATTCAAATACTATCGGAGCTTCAATCTACAAGTCCATGAAGTCCCCTCTATAGCTTAACAGGGATTTAATGAGAATCAATTTTGGAGTAATTTGAATTGTTCAAATTAATTGACGGAATTAATTATATGTGATATAATTAATTTTATTTTATTTTATTATATTATATATGATATAATTAATATAATGTATTGGATAGATTAAATATAAAATTTATTTTAGAGGAAATAAATATTTGAATGCGATTCAAATATTAATTATGTGAACTGGATTCATATAATTTAATTTAATATAAATGAGATTTATATTAAATACCATTGAGGAGAGAAATAAAACTATAGGTTATATTATATCTCATACAATATTAAATCTATAGGTTATGTTTTATATTTGATATAACATATTAATATATATTATATGATAAGGTGGTTAACATATATATATATATATATATATATTAATTTATTAGAATAATTTGTTGAATTATTTTATTAAATTGATTTTTATTTTTAGATTAGATTTTTGTAATTAATTTATGGGAGTCCCTCCCCCTCTTTCTCTTTGATAGAAGAACATGAGAAGTCAGTTTTTCACATCTTTATCTTCTTCACAGATGACTGAACAAAATAGTGTTCTCTGAGAAAAAAATTTCTCTCACTCTTTTCTCAATTTCCACACTCTCTCTTCCAAAACTAAGAGCCCATTCAACTACTTAGAGATTCTCATCCCATTAGAGAATACAAGATGCTCCAATTGGTGGTGCCCATTTGGATCGATTGTTTTGATCCTGATTAATTTTGGAGAGGGGAAAATTCATGAAGATCAGATCTTCAAAGGTAAGGTTTTTCTAAAGCTTAATTTCTATTTTCTTATTCTTTTGCATGTAGTATTATTTGTGATTATGCATAATTTGTTTTTTTGATTTGATTTTGTGTAAACCAAAAATTGGGGCGATCTACGTTTCTGCTTTAGGCCTTCATAGGTTCCTTCAATGACTTACTTCCTTAAGTATGCTATGAGTCGAATACCTCTATTAACACTTAGCCAAATTTTTGTTTCCTTCACTTAGCCCACAAGCCGTTCTTAATTCTTTGGCTTAAGTGTTGGCATGGCTTACATCCTAGCTTTACATCTTGGGTTTATAGGTTTTCCCCAAACTCCTAGTGAATTTGATGGTATATGGGTGATCGTGATAGAAAAATAGAAGCATGCACAGCAGAAGCAATGGATAATTAACGGTCTAATTACATTAAATAAGCAATGATTAAGCATGCAAAGAGAGTTAGAAATAAAACCTTTATAGTTTCCACTAGTATCTTCGTCTCCATGAGCAATCGGCACCACCAACGGTAAATCCTTCCTATTCTCCAGTTGAAGAACACGGTTGGGACCAAATCTTTTAGTGAAAGATAGAAAATTTCACTAATTAATTTGGAGAGTCAACGGGAGTTTGTGGAATAATAATAGATGGAATAATTGAGGAAGCATTAATTTTTAGTAATTGAAAATCAATAACTATTTACTAAACAAAACACATGTAAAAACTCTTCTTTGGCCTCCACCTCAAACTCCATTAGCATGAACACATTAGGTGTCAAGCTTAGCATGAAACACTTCATAATCCACTTAGTTAGTGAGAAAATCCAAAATTAAATTTTTCTACTAACTAATTTTTTTATTAAGAAAATGAAATACATTTTTCAAATATTAGAAATTATTTAATTAAAATAATTTTAATAAAATAAAATAAATTTAATATCACGTATTAAAATGACTTTGATACCTAATTTTGATTAATCCCGTTAATCAATTTTTAAACATTTTCATCTAATATTTTATAAAAAAATACTCTCCAAAAACAATTAATTAATTATAAATTATATCTCATATAAAATACAATTTTCACTAAGGACCGAATTTGAACATTTCAAATTCTCACTTCACGTAGTTCTTCAATTTTGTCCATAGTGAGCTAGCAAGGAGACCCGATGGACCTACAGATCATGCGCTCCAACAATTCGAAACTAACTGGTCAAACTCTTTAACCTAGTTAATCAACATTTGTTAACTAATAGGACTGTTCACTATATCTTGTAGTTGCACTCCCCTCACTGTAGATATATTATGTTTCCATTTGATATAACCGTCATCGATAAGTTGATCCTTCAACGGTTGCTCATAACCTCAGCTAGGTCAACTACCGCTTTACCTCTGAGTTACATCTTTTCTCCTTAAGTACTACTGTCCCTTTAATGAAAAATTGATTTAGGATCTTAATCACTAAATCCATTTCCTCTCAGGAAAATGAGAGGATGGGCCCCTTGTTCAAGACCTAGGATCAGCCCTTAAGGGAACAATCTTTCTTCTATCCCTAAAATGGGTAGTAGTGAATTCCATCCTACAAATTCTATGTCCCCATCTATCTACCTGGTCTTATCCTTGAAATGGGAGGCACATTGAGCAACATTGTTGATCTTACCCTCACCTATACAAATCAAGGGACAATCCCGAATAAACAGGAGTTCATAAATAGCTCAGGATTCAAATCCAGTTATCTAGGTCATCAAGAAGTGAAATTAATCAGTGTTAACAGTAAACTATTTTAATACGTAACAGTGATTATTTCGTGGTTAGTCGTACACAATCTCATCGTTTAGAACATCCCTGCTCACATGTCTCTACATGAACGAATTGATCACATCGTTTATGACACTTTACAACATTTGTAACAATCATAAAGCAGGTCGTATGCAATAGTATCTCCAGAAATAGGTGGCCAACCTAATCCAAGTACTACAGACTATTCAGGCTATTTTACTCAAACTCTATCCAGTTTATGCGTCCACATAAAGTCCAAATATTCATTACAATAGCCATGGGTTTGTATTTTATTGGATCTAGAGTTATCATTTCATTTTCTTTCAACAACATTTCTCTGAATAAACTTCATATATTTTTACTGTTTACAAACTATGAGTTTTAGGAAATACAACCCAACAGATCTTAGATAGGCTCACTAAGACAACTTAGTTCCTATCAGTCAAGGTAATATTTACACTTGAGAAAATGGCTAAACTTTATGTGAACAGGATTGTTAGCCAGTATGTTGCTCAAGTGTCGATAGTATCAAATAGAGACCTGAGGTTTACTTTGAAGTTTCGACCTAGTTTGCAGGAAGTTCTTGGAACTAAGCTACATTTCAACACGAATTTTCATCCTTAAATAAATGGACAATTAGAAGGACTATAAAGACATTGGAAGACATGTAACGAGCATGTATGCTATAGTTTAAAGGAAGTTGGGATGCACACGTGCCTTTAGTAGAGTTCACTTACAACAATAATTATCAATACAGTATTGGGATGGAACCCTTTGAGGCTTTATACAGGAGATAGTGCCGAACTCCTATGTGCTGAAATAAGTGGGAGATAGGAAGTTGATAGGACCACAATTAGTCAAAGTTATCTTAGAGAATGTTAAGGTAATCGGGGAGAATCCAAAGACAGCTCGAGATCGATAGAAAAGTTATGCAAACAAGCAATCAGGTTTTTATCAAGCTCTTCTTTTGGAAGGGTGTGTTACATTTCAGAAGAAAAATAAAGCTGAGCCAAAGATATATTTGAACCTATGAGATTATACAACGAATCAGATCATCATATTACAGATTGGCATTGCCTGCGGAGTTGTCCAAAATACATGATGTATTACATTGATAGCTCCCAGAAAAATTTAATTTTATGTCCATAACTCTACCACATTTGTACAATTCTTATGCATAGAACGCTCATTTTATAGATAATTTGGAGTTAAAATGAGTTATTTAGGAGAAATTTGAGTTAAATTGGAGTTCAAATGCACCTTCGAGTCAACTAATTTGAAGGAGACACAAGAACACTAGAAACTAAAGAAGATTATATAGTAGTTGCGACAGAGCCAGACAAGCATTTCAATGCCCTTCGCCTAGAGTGCGTACACAAGTATACACGTTATTCCGTCAATATCTGGAGCGCCTTAGTCCTCTACCTTTTTGCTGCATACTAGAAATGGTGTCGCGACGCCAGGTCTCTAGGGGCATTTTTGTCATTTTTCTCTCTCTGAAGTCTGATTGCTCTAATTAGCTTCTAATTACTCCAAATTAACCTCGAACGACCCATACTGCTTCGAATGCATGATTTGCTGAGATCCTACTAATATGAACATATAAGCACATTAGTTATCATAAAAGATTGAGGTTAGAGGCACTAAGATAAAATATTTTAGGTTCTATTATTAGCCAATTTAAGCAAGATGAGCATAGGAGGAACATGCAAGCCAAATTTATAGCTAAAGACATGCATCTGTGGGTAGAGGCGTCAATCCATACACAAGTACATATCTAATCATACCACAAGCTAAAAAATGCAAGAAATCACAATGTATATTAAACATTAATGTTCAATTCTCACAAAATATATATTAAATTCCTACCCTAATAACTAGAAAATTAACTTAACCGGTACACCATCACAATGAAGACGAGGTCGAGCAACGTCAAAAATAAAGTAACGACTCAAAATAAAAGCCTAAACTAAGAGAAGGGAAGAAGAATAAAAGATGAAGAAGGTTTTTCCTCAGCCTCCATGGAGTTCTTGTCTTGGAACCATAAATTTCGAAATATCAGTTTTTATAAAAAATCAGCAGAGCGTCGTAGCTCTCAAAGCCCTTTCCATAGCACTGCGAAGCGTTGCGCACGTCTGCAATAGCGCTGCAGTGCAATAGGACAACTCCTCGATGCTATTCCCTTATGCAACCTTCTGTGACTCGCATCCAGCATAGCATCGCAACGACGGCCTTCTTTGGGACATTTTTTCTTTTTCTCACTCCTTTGAAGCTTGGATGCTCAGTAGCACACCTAGTTACAAATTAACCCCAAATGACACGTAAAGCTCTAGAATGCATGATTTACTCGAGATCATAGAAATAGATACTTAAGCACATTAAATATTATAGACGAGCGAGATTAGATGCACTAAAATAGCTCATTTTGAGAGCTATCAAACACCCCAACCTAAATCTTGCTCGTCCTCGAGAAAGGAAAAATAAAATAACAATATCAATCATGAGCTACAATGAGTGACTATAATCTCAAAGCTATAGAAAACTACAACATTCACAATGATGGAATCATTCAAATGCATACAACCAAGAGCAAATTTAAAACTAATTCTTTTATACCATGTGTGTGTATGTGCTTACCAAATCCTATATAGGTCTTTAAAGCCCGAGAAAGTTTTATTTAACCCTCAATTTGTTTTCCCTTACACTGGCTCAATTACTCAGGAGTTAAGTTTCCTAGATTCAAAATAGCGACGAGATACTTTAAGGAGCTAAATGATAGCTCTCGAAAAGAGCTATTTTTTATGTCTTAAATCTAGCTTGCTTGTTAGGTTTTAAATGGTTAAATATCTATTCTCATAGGAATTCGAGCAAATCAAGCATTTTGGAGTGTACGAGCAATTTTCCATTCTCCCATTAATTCCTATGAATATAGGAAACTTTTATTTCTCATTCACAAATCCATCTTTGTTCATGGTCGTTTTGGAGCTATTGAAAGTGAAATTGAGCATCTGGGCTTTAAATGAGCAAAATGAAGGAATTACCCCTATACCCGAGTGCAGCGACACTTGCTATGCACTGCACTTGACACTCAAAGGCATTAGCGTGTGTTTGGTGTGAAATAGGTGTCGCTAATTCTATCTTACCCAAAACAAATGAACTTTATAATACTCTAACTACAACTAGAACTAACACACAGTAATAGTGGAGAAGACGGTGATCCTAAGAGAACCTCTATTAATTGGTCTAAAATAGACTACTTGAATTCCAAAATGCAAAAGATTTAAATAGGGGGTTGTTTGTTTTCAAGAACTGGAAACTAACTAAGTGAGAACAAAACAAAACAAGAATTGATATAGGAAATTTATTGATGAGAGAGTAAGAGAGATTATGAGATAAGATTCAACTGAAATGAAATCTTGGGGATTTTATGTAAACTATGCAATTCTATCATTGACTTAACAAAGAATCATGCAATTAGATTATTCACTAGTTCATTAAGAATAAATTCCTAATGCCCTAATTAGATAATTTGGCAATTAACCCTAATTTAGGTCTTAATTGCTTCTTGAAGACATTTCACAATTAATCCCTAAATTGCATTAAACTCATGGGTTTTCTTAACTATTCCAAACTTGAAATCAAAAGACTGAAAATTCAACATTTATTTCATGAATGTTCTAAATTAATAGATTCTTTAAAAAAAAAAAGAGGAAAATAAGTCCACATTTTCTATTAAGACTACCAATTCTTGCATCCATAATCACAATTTTGTTATAAAACCATGTAATTTTTGCATAAAAAAATTGATCAATCTTGAGTGGTTAATTCAATCTTAAACAATTTTATTCTAAATCTCAACAAGAACATTCAAATGAAACTAATTACATGAAAGAAAATTCAAGGAAAAGTCTCAAGAAAGTGCCAATCTACATAATTCCCCAAGAAAAAGGATTAACTACTCATGGATGATGAAATTCTTCAAGAAATCCATTGATAGTTGAATATTTGGTACAAGGATTGAATACAAATTGATTGAATCTCTAAAAAATTTACGAGAATAGCTCTGTAAATTCGAAGTCTCTCTCTAAAAGTTTGGGTTTTTCTTGTCTTCTCCCCTCCGCTCTACTGAAAAACTGAATCAAAATTTACACCAGCAGGCATAGCATCATGATGCTAAGGCTAGCGTTGCAACGCTAAATTGTAGAAAAGCTAAGAACCGTTAGGCCAACGTTGCAACGCTACACTGATGCTTGGTTGCGCAAGGCACGCGGGATGAATCGCGTCAAAATCTGGAGCGTTGGAACGTTGTAGGTTGTATTGCAACGTGTCGAGTTTTGCAACAAAAGCTAGCATTCTTTCTTCAACTTGATACTCGATGCATGATGAGCCTTTACTCAATACTCGATGCTCGATGGCCTTTACTTGATATCTTTTACTTGATGGAATTTACTCGATGAACAAATAATAAGAAGAAACTCGATGGTATTCACTGGCATTTACTCGATGCATTACTATATGCTCGATAGGCTTTAACTCGATGATACTCACTGATACTCGATTGCTTGATTCTTGATTACTCGACAACCTTACTGGATGGTCGATTATACTCGATTCTCTTCAATTTGTTGATTTTCTTGGTCATTTTTTTTATCTTTTTGGCCTGATTTTCTCCTAATGACTAGTAATAGCCTCGAGGTCCGTTTTACCTACAAAATTAGCATTTAAAGCAAATAATCAACAAAATTTTGGGGAAATTAACATAGAAAATACATATCCTTTAAAAACCTAACAACATACCCCCAACTTAGCTCTTCGTCGCCCGAGCAAGTCTAAACTAGAAATATGCATATATTCAAGCAAAAATGGATTGTTTATTGTTTATTCAAAGTTTCACTCTTTTATTCCAAATTGACCTATTGAAGTTGGCACATTTTCATCTTCACATCCAAATAGTCTATACATTCAAGCGTTTTACACAATGAATTGATTCTCATCTCTTTTCTCAACAATGGAGGAAGTAAAGATATAAGTAAGCATTTAGAAATTCAAAGTTTTACTAACAATAGGTTGAAGCTTATTTTGAAAAGAAAAGGTCTTTTTCTTGCAAAATCATAAAAGACAAGACTACCTAGTTTTAGTCTACTTATAGGCCTAAACTAATAGAAAGGAGAGATCCAACTTTCAATTCCTCTTCGCCCTACACTTGCCCAGTTTTCGTTCTATGATATATCTAACTTGCATTGGATAGAAGCAATTTTAATATAAGGATGCCTATTTTTTTTTTTTTTTTAACTTTCACACACAATAAATAATTGGCATTTCTTTTACTTAGAGGGATAGCATTCACACTCGCACTGCCGAGAATCTATCACTCTTTTCTCGCGGGCCCTAACAGAAACACAATGAAGGTAGATCTTTTCGCCTCTACCCATGCACACACACACTCACGTTAGTGAAGGTTATGTTAATTTTGAAAATCAGCTTTATTTTTTATTTTTGTGCTAGCAATTTTCCTTTTTATATTAGACCCTTTTTATTGTCTATGTCTAGACTTGCCTCTAAAACAAGATAGTTGTTCTTAGACCAAAGTTTGTCCTATCACGGTAACAAAGAAAATTAAGTAGATATGACATTTCTAAGAGTTTAAAGGTTCTAAATAAATCTAAAGACTAATTATTCGATTTTTTTTTTTTTTTGAACTTAAAAGAAAAGGAAAGTTTTTTTGAAAGACAAGTTTCAAATTTTGTAAGAAAAACTTTGAAGGTTTAAAATTTTGTTTGTATCCTTACTAGAAAGAGTGCGTCATTGAAATTCCATCAATAAGAATCAAGAGATTGAGTAAAAACAAATGATGCATTGAATTAAAGTGAATGAGATTCTTGAATGTGCAAACATGAATTTATTCAATTATAAATTTATTGCATTAAAGGAAAATGGTCTTTTGAAGAATAAAGAGTTCAATAGACATGTTTTTCAAATAATTAAAATTACACCATCGAGATGAATCAGAGCCTCAAATTTATTCAGATATATCAGAACAGATTCACAAAATCAATGTAATCAATCTAAATAACCAACAATCTATTAACCCGAGCTTAGATGCTCAAGGGTTCCGGTTAAGAAAAAATTTTAGATAGGCTATTTTTAAAGCTAATCAAAGAATGTTCAAAAAAATACCAAAAACATGTAATGTTTAGTCATTCCTAACTTAAAGATGGAATATTGTCCTCAATATTTAGAATAAGCAAATGAATTCAAGAAACAAAAAGGAAGGGATGTAGAGAGAAACTTCTCTGGTTTTGTTGTTGATCATTTATTTACTTGAGAGAGAGTTTCCTTGCTTTTGTTTTTTTGTATTTGTAATTATTTGAGAATTCTTTCTTCTTCTTCTTCTTCTTCTTCTTCCTTTTTTTTTTTTTAGTAAATCACCTAAAAGAAAAAGAAAAGAATCAATTATTCTATTTATTTTAAATGCTAAAAATAAGAAATGAGAAAAAAAATGAGAAATGAGAAAAGAAAGAAAGAGAGAAAAATGAAAATAAAAAGAAAGAAAAAGAAATTTTTGTCATGTTGCAAATTTTTAGCGTCGTTTGCTTGACGTTGGTGATGAGGGGTGTCAAGTATATGAGGGATTCTATAAATCCAAACCCAATTAGACTTGGTTTGCATGCCCTTCATTGAAGATTTTGAGTCTGTGCCCATTCACTTTGAAGATTTTTCCTGTTTTTCACGGAACATCAAAATTTTCGACTTTTCTAGGTTTTTGCTTCTTAGGGTTTTTGAAACAACTTCCTAAGTTTTTGCTCTTCTTTGGGGAAGGGAGAGCCTTTGGCTTAATCCCTTTTCCCTGCATTTTGAAAATGGAGCAAAGTTTTGAAGCTTTGTTTTTGTTTTTGTTATTAAAAACAAATTTTGAATTTGAATTATCAATTGAAGGTTTTTTTATCTATAAAAATTTTGTTTTGAAAATTTGAATCTTCTTTTGAAGTATTTATATTTTGGCAAATTTTTTTGTTGAAAGAATTATCATTATCATCTTTTGAAGAAGATTCATTATTTTCAAAAATTTGAATTGAAGAATTAGAACCATGCTCTTTATTTGGATTATCATGGTGTTTGGTGTGAAATAGGTATCGTTAATTCTATCTTACCCAAAACAAATGAAATTTATAATACTCAAACTACAACTAGAACAACACGTAGTAATAGTGGAGTAAGAGGTTAATCGCAAGAGAACTTCTATTAATTGGCCTAAAATAGACTACTTGAATTCCAAAATACAAAAGATTAAATAGGAGATTGTTTGTTTTAAGAACAAGAAACTATCTAAGTGAAAAAGCAAGAATTGATATAGGAAATTTATTGAGGAGAAAAGAAAGAGAGATTATGAGATAAGATTCAACTGAAATGAAATCTTGGGGATTTTATGTAAACTAGGAAATTCTATCATTGACTTAACAAAGACTCATGCAATTAGATTATTCAATAGTTCATTAAGAATAAATTCCTAATATCCTAATTAGCCAATTTGATAATTAACCCTAATCTAGGTCTTAATTGCTTCCTAAAGACATTTCACAATTAATCCCTAAATTGCATTAAACTCATAGGATTTCTTAACTACTCTAATCTTGAAATCAAAAGACTGAAAATTCAAGATTGATTACATGAATGTTTTGAATTAATAGATTCTTTAAAGAAAAGAGGAAAAGAAGTCCACATTTTCCATCAAGACTACCAATTCTTGCAACCATAATTATAATTTTGTTATAGAACTATGAAATTTTTGCATACAAAAATTGATTAACCTTGAGTCGCAATCTTAACCAATTTTATTCTAAATCTCAGCTGGAACATTCAAAAGAAACTAATTACATGAAAGAAAATTCAAGGAAAAGTCTCAAGAAAGTGCCAATCTACATAATTCCCCAAGAAAAAGGATTACCTAATCATGGATGATGAAATTCTTCAAACAATCCATTGATAGTTGCATTTTTGGTACAAAGATTGAATACAAATTGATTGAAACTCTAAAAAATTTATGAGAATAGCTCTATAAATTTGAAGTCTCTCTCTAAAAGATTTTGGGTTTTTCTTCTCTTCTTTCCTCCCTTCGCTGAAAAAATGAATCAAAATTTATACTAGCAACATAACTTCACAACGTCAAGGCCAACGTTGCAACGGAAAATCATAGAAAAGTCAAGAAGCATTGGGCTAATGTTGCAACACTACATTGACGCTTGGTTGCACAAGGCGAGGGGGATGAATCGAGTCAAAATCCGGAGCATTGCAATGTATCGAGTTTTTGTAGCAAAAAGCGAGCGTTCTATCTTCAACTCAATACTCGATGTACGATGATCCTTTACTCGATACACGATGTTGGATGGCTTTTACTTGATAGCTTTTACTCGATGAAAAAGAATAAGAAGAAACTCGATGGTAAAACTCCATTACTTGATAGTTGACTATACACGTGGTTGATTACTCAATGATATTCACTGGCATTTACTCGATACATTACTCAATAGCCAATAGCCTTTTACTCGTGATAGTGGATGATACTCTATGGAATTTTGGTAATTACTTGATTCTCTTCAATTTGTTGATTTTCTTGGTCATTTTTTTAAAATCTTTTTGGCCTGACTTTTTCTTAATGACTTCTAATCACCTCGGGGACCGTTTTACCTACAAAATTAGAAGCAAATAATCAACATAATTTTGGGGAAATTAACATAGAAAATATATATCCTTTAAAAACCTAACACATGTTCACAAGAGTGAAGAGATGTATGAGAAGAATCACGAGTAATCCAATCAAAATCATAATGAATGGAAGGGGCTACCCAACAATGAGAAGTTTTGTATAACATGGAATCATTAATGTAATCAATTTCATTATATGTGTCCATGGAACAAAGAGAATAATATTTCTCTAGAAATCTCATGGCGTCATAAATGTTGAAGGATTTTACCTTTACATCAAATTCTACTGACAAAGACCCTTTATCTACATCAATTATAGTTGTTGAAGTCTTCATGAAGGGTCTACCAAGTAGAATGAAGAAGTAAAGTATGGTTCATCCATTTTTCAAATGTAAAAATCAACAGGAAAAAATAATTCTCCAACTCTCAGCAAAACATCTTCTACAACGCATAGGGGTTGAATATATGACCTATCAGCTAGTTGTATGCAAACATTCGTTTTTTGTAGGCCATTCAGTTTAAGATCTTCATAGACATGAAAAGGCATGACATTTATTGATGCACCTAGGCCTAGCATGGCATGAGTGATAATTCTATCTCCTATCTTACAAAGTAAAGTAAACATTTCAGGGTCTACATTTCTAAGGCATGTCCTTTTTTAACAAAGAAGACACGTTTTTGCTAACAATTGCTCTCTCATCTTCTTTCCCTTTTCGTTTCTTAGTGCATAGGTCTTTCAAGAATTTAGCATAGCTAGGTATTTGTTGATTGGCCTTGTGCAAAGGAATATTAATTTGTACCTTTTTAAAAATTTCAATTAGCTCATGGTCAACATCTTCTACCTTAGGTTTTGCTAGTCTACTAGGGAAGGGGGCCTTAGGTACATTTGGCTCTACATTAAGGGGAGAGTAGTTATGTACCTTAGAGAAGATGGGAGATTTCTCAGATTCATTTACCTTGTCATCATGATCAATTACCTTTGCAGGCTTCTTGGGAGTTTGTCAAACTGGGCTAGCTACTTGGGAAGAAGAAGGAATTTCCTTACCGCTTCTTAGATTGATTGTGCTTACATTTGCATGCTCCGATTGAGTGGGGAGCTTTCCTGATGATTTAATCTCAAGCTTGCTTACCACAGTTGCTAGTTGCGTGATTTTTGTGCCCATGTTTGAAAAGATTTGTCGGGTTTCTTGTTGAAAAGATTTTATGTCTTGTTGAAGTTGTTTTATTTCTTGTTGAAGTTGTATATTGTCCTTTTGCAAATTATGAAGTTCCTGTTGAAATTTTAATGAATGGTCTGCAAGAGATTTAACTACATCCTCAAGACACGTACCTGAGGAACTTGAAGAAGATTTGTTTCGGTTCTCAAACTGCTCTTGGGATCCCCACTTGAAATTTGGGTGATCTCGCCACCCTTGGTTATAATTTGGCCCATGGGGGTCATACTTCCTTTGGAAACCTCCTATTGCATTAACTTGAGGTTGATCTTGTGGGCAAGCTTTCGAAGCATGTCCAACCACTCCACATGCTCTACATGTTTTAATTTGGGGAAGTCCTCCTTAAGCATCCTGAATGAAAAGGGAAAGTAGTACAACCAAATGGAATTTCTAAAAAAATTATTAGCCTTAGATGTAGGGAAAAAAATTTCTAAAAACGTTTTCTTAAGATCATTCCACGTGGTGATTGATCCGGCGGGTAAGTAGTACAACCAATCCTTAGCCACATCCTTCAAAGAGAAGGGGAAATCCCTAAGATTAAGTTGTTCTTGTGTTACCCCATGTGGACGCATACCGTCACATACCAAATGGAATTCTTTCATGTGTTTGTGTGGGTCTTCACCTGGATTACCTCGAAATGTGGGTAAAAGATGAACTAAATCAGGTTTCAATTCAAATGGTACCATAGTCTCTAGGTACACCATACATAACGGTTGTTGAGTATAATCCGGTTTGGCAATCTCTCTTAGCGTTTGCTCCCTTGCTTCACAAATAGTGTTTTTTTTTTCTTAGTTCCGCTTCTTGACTTGATTCTTCAAATTCTCCTTCTTCTCTTCTTAGTCTTTCTTTTCGTAGTCTCCATTCCTCACGGTCGATATCTACAACAAAATCACAAAGTATACTCCAGGAGGAGTGGGTCATGCACAAAAAGATAGTTCAACCAAACTAACTAATTTTTTGTTGTTGGATTTTTTTGTTTCTTTTTCTAAAAGAAAGGAATTCAATGATTTATAAAGGCCAGTTGCACGATTCCCCGACAATGGCACCAATTTGTTTCGAAGCTAAGTAGGTGTCGTTAATTCTATCTTACCCAAAACGAATGAAATTTATAATACTCTACCTACAACTAGAACTAACACGTAATAATAGTGGAGTTAGAGGTCGATACCAAGAGAACCTCTATTAATTGACCTAAAATAGACTACTTGAATTCCAAAATGCAAAAGATTAAATGAGGGGTTATTTCTAAGAACTTGAAACTAACTAAGTGAAAAAGGAAGAATTGATGTAGGAAATTTATTGATGAGAGAAGTGAGAGAGATTATGAGATAAGATTCAAATGAAATGAAATCTTGGGGATTTTATGTAAATTAGGAGATTCTATCATTGACTTTGAAGGATCTCGTATTGCAGGAGATCCTTGAGCGGAATTGGATCGTCCAAATTCCATTAATTATTGAAAACATAATTTATAGTTAACATACAAGATATGCATTCAAAATAAATTACAGTACGCTTGATACAAGAAAAAGGGTTCAAGATACATTACCCTTGAAGAACCTTTCTCTTCATGTATCCCTCGAACAATCACGAGCCTCGAACTCAGCAACCTCTTGAAGACCTTCTTCAAGATTTTCTCGAGCCAAACAAAGAGGACACTACAACAATGAGCCTTTGGTATTCTTGGGGTGAGAACTCAGAAGCGGTGGGCTCCGACTATATTGGATAGGAGGGATTGTTTGTGTCACACCCTGCCTCAGACCACCCTCTTAGCCTAGAGAAGGGCATGACTGCAGCAGTTATCAACCCTTTGGTCGACACTTATTGCCTAAGAACTCTTGCGGAAATAACCCTGTTACCAATATACAAATTCATATACAGCGGACCGATTAAGTAAAGGGGGAAAACTACAGCGATTTAAGTAGGCCTATTTCATTACAACAATGTAACGTTTATACAACTCCAAAACTTAATTAAAAGTTCACAACAACAACCGTAAAACCTTCCGGGAGTGTAACTGTGGCATGTGGCAGACCTTGACCATAGCAGCACCCTGGAACTCCTCACTTTCCGCTACCTGGTGGGGGGGAGGGGGGGATATAAGAAAACATTTTGAAGAGTGTGAGCTACTAAGCCTAGTGAGTGGGGCTTTTAAAATAATAATCACTTTGCAAAACATATTTTAGGGAAATCAATCACATAATCACAATTCCAGTATAATTTATGCATGATCATATGTATATTCATTCATTCATCATCCTCCAGTTCCATGCTATATTGGCATGCTCATATCATGGACACATTATTAATCATAACAACTTTTTATAGAAACTTTCCTATAACCCACTTTTCTCGTCAATGTGCACATCGACAATTCTTTTCCTACTAGTCATGCTTACGTACTTGACTATATTTTCTGCCGGTCGTCACCGACTATTATTTCTCGTCGACCAAGGTCGACTATATTTTCCCTCTAAGCACCTTTTATTAAGCATGCTAACTTATGTAATCTAGGTATAATATCAGTTTCCATAGAAATTTAACAAACAATATCATGGCAACAACATAACATCATAAGCATGCATTTGGCACTTACATATACATTTATCCACATATCAACGCATAAAACTAAGTAAACACTTACCTTGATTGCTTAGGAGCTTTTCTAGTAGCTCTCTTTTCTACCTCGGGCTCCCTTTTCACCCCTAGAATCTAGATTCAAATTAAAGCTCAGATTAATCATAGTTCCAGATCTTATTTTAAGATACTTCCTTCTATGAACATGTTCTAAAATATCTCAGGAAGCTTTTCCTAAGATATTAGCTCATAACTCTTCGTGGTTTCGCCGAAATCATAAAAAAATTAATATTGGCCCAGCTTACCCGATAGCTCAACCCTTCTGTCGTTTCCTCATTCTCCAACCCGATTCCTTGGAGCTTCTTCTCCGACAGCCCCATCATGAAAACTAGACTCTTTTAGCTTTCAGATGGCTTTGGAATCACATCAAACGCACTAGTAAATTGGGAGAACTTCTCGTCCCAAGTTGATGCGTCCTCCTCAACCCTCACTGTCCAATGCGTCCACTTATGACTAAAGCATGGGTTTGGCTCCAACGCATAGTTTGCTCCACTCTCCCTCTCTTTTCACATAATTTCTGAATTTTTGATTTGAAAATGAAGTCTCAAGGCTCTATTTATAGGCGTCCAGACTTCCTCTGGTTTTGAAATCACCTACTTGGCTACATGGCCAAGTGTTTACCCCTTCCTTCATCAACGCAATCTTGCATCATCTTGGCCCATGGTGTCTTCTCCACAAGCGTCCACCTCAATTTCTTAGCCCTTAAAAATTTCTCTCAACAAGACACATGGTTTGGCTGACGTTTCCTTTGTGACCTCACCCTTATGCGTCCAACTTTTGCTTAATGCTTAGCATAACAATTTAACTTAGCCATTGCAAGAAATTATCCATCACTAACACATAGGGTGACCTTCCATCCCTCAATGCATGGTTGACTTGCACGGCTTGCTTGGCATGGGTGCATGGTGCTAGTCACCATCGCATAGGTGTGCTTGGCCGCTCGACGCATGGGCGTGCTTGGCCGTATGGGTTACGCGCTTGGCTCACTTGGCAACGCATGGCAACGCTCGACGTGTGTGCACATGGGCACTTAGCAGGTGCGTGCAATGCATGGGGCGTTGCTGCTTGGCAGGTGCGCACAACGCACGGTGCACCGCTTCGATAGTGCGTTCAGCGCACGGGTGTGCCTACTCAATGCATCTCGCTCTCAACTATCTCACTCTCGCTGATCTCGCTCTCAACGATCTCGCTCTAGCTGATCTTGTTCTCAACGATCTTACTCTCAATGATCTTGCTCTCAACGGTCTCGCTCTCAGCGCTCTCAAGGATCTTGCTCTTAGCTACTGCGAGCGTTGTTTATCTCCGTGCAATCACTACACGATCGCCCACCTCATTGTGTCGCTCACCTACTAGGCATTTGTCTACCAGTGCCTTGCGCACAACACCTCGCTTTCTCTGCTCTTGCTCACACATACCCAACGCATGAGCAAATCTTGGCAATGCCTTTTGCCTAAACTTCAGCCAATCATGTGTTCATCCCTACAAACGCAGGTCGCCTTTCCTCTCATCTTACGCATTAATGTCTCTTAACGCATGGTTCTTTTTTTACTTTACACTTAGGCAAATTTCATTACAATTTTACCAATTAAAGCTCAACTTAAATTATTCAAGGAAAATCTAATTAATACTAAGAAATTTCCTTCCCTTTAACATAGGCTTTAATTTTCACTTAGTTAATTCCGTTTGTCACCTGCTTAAGTAAGGAAAATAGAAGTCCGGGTTTCACAGTTTGAGTTTTGAGGAAGAAGATGATTGAAGCACACAGAACTTTTCTGTAAACACTCAATCATATAGCAAAGTAACAATCATTGAGGAAGAAGAAGAAAACCAATTTTCTTTTATTCCTCTTGCCACAAAAACAATAAGCACCCACTAAGATGGTTGGAAAGAAAAGAGGAAAGTTATTATTCAAAATAATAAAATAATATAAATAAATATAATAATTAATTATTATATTATATTTATATTAAACTATATGTTTTATCAAATATAACATATAACCTATAGTTTTAATATTGTATCATATACAATATAAAATATAGTTTCTTTTCACTATTTTATGGTATTTAATATAAATCATATTTATATTAAATTTAACAACTAAGAATCACATTCATAAAAAAATTATTTGAATCTCATTCAAATATTTATTTCCTCCAATTCAACTATAATGTATCAAATACATTATAACAATTATATCATATATAATTGAAACAATTTAATTATATCATATATAATTAAATCCCTCTTGTTAATTTGAACAATTCAAATTTATCCAAAAGTTAATTGTCAACAAAATCTTTTTGAGCTACTAAGGGGACTTTATGGACCTGTAGCTTGAAGCTCCAATGGTACATGAATAATTAATTAAACTCTTTAATTACATTTCCACCATCCATTAACTGTCGGGCACTCCATTAAAGATCGACAGCTGCACTCTTCGCACTACAGATATATTTCTGTTTCCATTAGATATAACCAATCAACAGTACAATGACCTTCACAAATTGCTTGTAAGTACATCTAGGCCAAATTACCATTTTGCCTCTATAGTTACATCTAACTCCTTAAGTACCATCGATCCCTCTAATTAACAATAGATCATAGTCCCACTATGATTAAACCCCACTCGGGCTAAGAGAGGGTGTGACGCCACATTTTTCAAGATCCGAAATTAGTCCTTAAGGGAGAAATTTATATACTTACCCTTGCTTCAGGGAAGGACTGAATTTCATCTTGTGTAGCTATGTTCCCAACTCCTCAATCAGACGAATCCCCAAAATGGTAGGCTTGTTGAGTTGGCGATCTGCCCGCTCTATCCCATACAAATCAAAGGGCCGCCCTCATTGGTAGGAGTTCACAATTTATTCAGGATTCAGGTCATGTTACCTATGGTCATCCTGGTGAAATGAAAGTCCTTATTATGAACTTATATAATGAGACTAAATATTTCGTGGTACAGTCGTATACAAACTCCTTTGTATAGAATATCTCTGTTCGCATGTCTAATACATGAATGATCTGGATCAGATCATTTATAGCACTTTACAATAATTGTAACATCTAGTGTCACCGGGATAAGGTACCCAACTTTATCCATATACTACAGACCATTTAGGTTATCACATAAACATGATCCACCTATATCTCTCCACATATATATTTAAGTTACAAAGATAACCTTGGATCTTAGTTTATTGGTTTGTGGTTAATGCAAAATATCATATATTTTATAGACAAAGTGAATAAAATATCATATATTATTAATCACATAAGAGTTTATTCATACAATATTACAAACTATAGAACCCTATGAGATTTAGGGCATCAAACCCAACAATCACCCAAGTATACAAAACAATAAACTAGGGAATAACACGCCTAGTACAATATCTCCTACTTGCCCTAGTCTAGTCATGGTTTGCCCCATAGACCCATACTCTGTAGGTGACCCTCAAACACTATAGTCGTGAGGGCCTTCATAAATGGATCAGCAACGTTGTGCTCCAAAGCTATCTTCGTGAAAATTATATCCCCTTGATGCACAATCTCTTAGATGAGATAATACTTTCGCTTTATGTGCTTACCGCACTTATGACTCCTAGGCTCTTGGGAAGTAGCCACATCACCACTATTATCACAATAAAAGGTAATGGTTATTAACATGTATGGAACAACTTCCAGATTAGTCAAGAATTTCCTGAGCCAAATGGCCACCTTGGCATCTTCACAAGTCGCTTCATATTCAGCCTCCATGGTGGAGTCTGCGATGCACCCCTGCTTGGTCCTTCACCATACTATTGCTCCTTATTTCAGAGTGATCACTAATCCTGATGTGGATTTTCTAGAATCCCTATCAGTCTAAAATCTTTGTTTGTGTATCCTGTAACGATCAAGTCCTTAGAACCATACCCAAGAATATAGTCCCTCATTCTTCGTAGATACTTAAGAATGTTCTTAAAAGTTGTCCAGCGATCTAATCCTGGATTAGATTGATATCTACTGACTATCCCCACTGCATAGTAGATGTCAGGTCCACCTCCATCAAACTGCCCATGGTAGATACATAGGGGATCCATCTCATATCCTCAAGCTCTTGAGGTGTCTTGGGACATTACTCTTTAGACAAAGTAACTCTGTGCCTAGAAGGCAATAGGGCCCTCTTGGAGTTCTGCATCGAATACTTGACAAGCATCTTGTCAATATACGATGCTTGAGACAATGCTAGCATTCCCAGAACAAACTGAGCCTCTCGCAAATATTTCATTTGGAATTGGGTCGCTAGCAAGTTCTTAATTGTAGTCAGTAAACCTACATCATTTCCAGTGAGTAGGATATCATCTACATACAATACTAGCAAAACGACTGAACTATTGATGATCTTCTTGTAGACACAAGGCTCATCAACATTTTGATCAAAGCCATAAGATTTGATCGCAGTATCAAATCTTATATTCCAAGATCGAGATGCTTGTTTCACTCCATAAATTGACCGATTAAGCTTGCAAACCTTTTGCTCTTGACCTTGGATTATGAATCACTTGGGCTGCACCATATAAATGGTCTACTCGAGATTTCCATTTAAAATAGTAGTCTTGACATCCATTTGTCATATCTAATAGTCATAATATGAGGCAATGGATATGAGGATTCGGATAGACTTCAGCATAGCAACAGGCGAGAAAGTCTCCTTATAGTCAACTCCCTCTACCTGGGTATAACCCTTTGCACCCAGTCTAGCCTTGAAGGTTTACACCAACCCATCAGCACCCCATTTCCTCTTGTAGATCCATTTACAACCTATAGGTTTAACCCCATCAGGTTGATCTACAAGATCCCATACTGAATTGAAGTGCATAAACTCCATTTCGAGATCCATGTCTTTGATCCATTAATCTCTATCAACATCCTCCATTGCCTTCTTGTAAGACAATGGATCCTTAACCTCGCCATCAGCTACCATAGGTGGGTTCGCAACCCGTCCACTACGTTGAGGTTCCCTCAACATTTGAGGTGGATTTAACCTACTAGATGAACCTACTTCAACAACTCTTTTTGAGGTACTAGGCTCTTCAACAAATTTTGTTGAAGTTTCAGTAGTTTCTTTAGAAATCTCATTCAACACGATTTTGCTTCTGGGTCTGTGCTCCCTTACGTGGTCTTCCTCAAGAAAAGTAGCATTTATCGATACAAATACTTTTTTTCTTTAGGATCAAAGAAATAACCACCTCTCATTCCCTTGAGGTAGCCTAAAAATAGGCATAACCTCGAACGTGGTTCCCATTTCTTAGGATTAGCCTCAAGCACATGTGTTGGGATACCCCAGATTCTGAAATGGCATAAACTAGCTTTACGACCATTCCATAACTCCAGAGGTGTTTTGGCAAAACTCTTGGAGGGAATGAAATTTTGGATATACGCTGCAGTCTCCACTACATAATCCTAACACGAGTTAGGGAAGGAAGTGTAACTCATCATAGACCGAACCATGTTCAGAAGGGTTCGATTTCTCCTCTCTTATACACCGTTTTGTTGAGGTGTACTAGGTGCTAAGAGTTGGGATATTATTCCATGTTCTATCAAATAGTTCTAGAAAGTAAAATCCATAAATTTTGCACCTCGAATAGATCAAAGTGTTTTAATCATTTTATTTAATGCATTTTCAACTTTAACCTTGAGTTCTTTGAACTGTTCAAAAGACTCAGATTTATGGTGCATTAAATAAACATACCCATATCTTGAATAATCATCAGTAAAAGTGATGAAATATTCATAACCTCTCCTAACTCTTACATTCATCGGACCACAAAGGTTTGAGTGCATTAGCTCTAGGGGTTTTTTGGCCCTATGACCTTTTCCAGTAAAAGGCATTTTAGTCATCTTGCCTTCAAGGCATGACTCATTGATGCATGAAATTGTGATGTGTTATGGTGTAAGTTTGCGATGATGTGTGTTATGCGGTGATCATGCAAGTTTTCCTAACAAGGCCCAAGTATAAGCCTTCTTAGGTTACCTGGTAAGTCCAAGGTTGAACATAGGGACTACTAAGTAGATATGTGACAAACACTTTGATTCCATTGCGATAGTAAGAACAAATGAAGTGGATAGTGTTTTGATTAAGATTTTTCCTATGCCACGGAGTTGAACGCATAGTTGATGAAAGCATAGAGTTACAATGAATATGCGATGAAGGGGTTGAGAAGGGGTTTAGCTAACATTTCCTAAGATTGTGCACAAGTTATGCGATCATGCTACACACAAATAACAACACTTCATTTCTCAATGCAGAATGCCATAATTCCTATTTCTAGGACACATGCGATGTGTATGCGAAATAGTCGATAGGACTTATTTCCAAGCCTCTACTCTTGCCTATGCGATGATGAATGATGCATACATAAAACAAGGTGACTGCATACAATCATTCCTATTTCTAGGGTGCATGCGATGTGTAAATAGCAATAGAACTTATGTCTAAGTTTCTATTTCTTGCTTATGTGATTCTAATCTGACTCTCTCAAGTCTAGATTCTATCTTTAGACTACTCTCTCAAGTATGTCCAACGGGTGAATGATGCATACATAAGACAAGATGAACGCATAAAATGTGAATCTTAAGTCATGCTAGCTAAGTACTTCTCAACCCATTTAGAAATTTAGCTACTCATGCGTGGTATGGAGAGATTGAACATAAATTGAAATGATAATTTCATTTTATGTAAATGAAATACTTAATACAAAATAACAAATGGATTTGAGAGATAAGAAGCCCAGTAAGCAATATCTTGCTTCCCGTGGCCTTTTACACTGCTCTTTTTCACTCTAACTCTGTTTTAGATGTGTATTCATGCTCTGGAAAGTGTTGGCCCTCTCTCCTCTATGTTGCTTTTTGGCAGTCTCTCGATCTGTCCGGAAGCGATTTCTCGTAGCTTCTTCATCAACTCCTTGCTCTTCTCCATTCAATATGTATATGTATGAGTATGTGCGTGAACAGACTAACTGCTAGCAAATTAACTTGCTTTTACACTGGTGGTGTCACACCCCGCACCAGACTAACCTCTAAGCCTAAGAAAGGGCATGATTGCAGTAGTTATCAACCCTTTGGCTGACATTTACTGCCTAATAACTCTTGCGGAATAACTCTAATATCAAAATATAAACTATATATAGCGAAATGTCTTTAGGCCAAAATTTATTAATTAAGAAACATAACATATTTAGAGTCATTACAACACTAGATTCACAAGTCCCAAAACCCAAAAAACCTAGTCTCTATATGAACAACAGTAACATGTGTAAATAACAGTAACCACCTAATCTGACGGGTTACAAATCTCTTATTCCTTTAGTGGCAGAGCAGATGCAGAGCTATCTTCAGAGGATTTGACCACTACCTGTGGGGGGAAAAAAGAAAACATTCAAAAATGGGGTGAGCTTACGCCCAGTGAGTGACTTAAGAAAGATAATTGCCTCTCATGCATAATCTCAATCAAGAGTTAACTGAAATATAAGCTTCTACAGTACTTGTACTGCAGTATAAACATTTTCCAAGCATAAAACATATAAAGTTGTTTTAATCATAAAACAATAAAACTATTTCTCAGTTGAGAATAACCCTTACCGTGGATAAAACAATCCCAACACCAACTGCGAGTCAAGAGAGGACCCTTTTGCTCAATCTCTGACTCCAACTACCTACGTGCACGTGGCCATACTAAGTACCATCATACCTTAGGTACTTCTGTTGAGATACCTTCTCAAACGTCCTTCAGTATCTGGTTGGTTTGGTACCTTCTCACACTTCCTTTAGTACCAATAGATACCTTCTCAAATGTCCTTCAGTATCTAGTTGGGTGGATACCTTTTTAGATGTCCTTCGGTATCGCGTTTTAAGTAAACCTATTCATGAATGACTTTCTCTTTAAAGTATGTAAAGTATAACACATATAAAAGCATGGCTTTAAAGGTACTAACGCATACTGAGTATATCTAACACATATAAATCGCTTTTCAACAATTTCTCACACATGCATGCATTTAAAACATAATTCATAATTTGCTTGGAAATCACTTTGTAAAACTAGCTGGCATGAGAATAATCTTCTTTAAAACATGCTTTCTATAACACATTGTAATCAAACATTTTAAGAAAATGTTTTAGTCAAAACGTTTTAGCCATTCACCTTGATTGCTTAGGAGCTTTTCACTCTAGTAGCTCCCTTTTCACCCCTAAAATCCAGATTCCATTACAACTTACATTACTCATATTTATAAACCTTATGTTGAGATACATCCTTTTACAAACATGTTCTAAAATTTCTCTGGAAACTTACCCTAAAATTTGAGCTTAGACATCTTCGTGGTTTGGCTGGAATCAAAGAATCTTCAAGACTGGCCCAAGCTTATCCGACAGCTTGACCCTTTTGTCTTCTTCTCCATTTTCAGCCTGATCCCTTATAGCTTTTCTTCTGACAGCCCTACTCTGAAAACTAGACTTTCATAGCTTTCAGGTGGCTTTTCAATCACTCAAAATTCACGAGTAAATTAAGAGAACTCCTCGTCCCAAGTTGATGCATCCTCTTCAGACTTCACTATCGAATGCATCCTCTATGACTAACGCATGGATTTGGCTCCAACGCAAGGTTTGCTCAACTATCCCACTATTTTTACGATATTTCTAAATTGTGATCTAAAAATAAAGTCTTTCGGCCATATTTATAGGCGTCTAAATGTTCTTCAGAGTTGACACCACCTACTTGGCTGCATGGCCAACGGTCTCCTTTTCACCCCATCAACGCAATGTTGTGATCATCGCAAGCTAAGTGTCTTCCTCCCACGCTACCAACACATGAGCCTCCAATCTGATGCCACCACCTCAAATTCTTAAGGCTTAAGGATTTCCTCCCAAGAAGACACATGGTTTTGATGATGTTCTCCTGCTGATCTCATCTTTTGTATGCGACCAACTCTTGGATGTTCAACACATAATCCATACTCAATGCATAGCCTATCATCAACGCATAGCAAGCCAATTCACTCTCATTATAATTCAACTTAGCCATCGCAAGAAGCTAACCATCACCAACGCATAGGGTGACCGTCCATCCTCGACGCATTGCTCACGAGGTAGCATTGCACGGCTTGCTTGGCATGGGCGCATGGTGCTGACCACCAACGCATAGGCGCGTTGCATAGGCTGGTCGATCGACGTATTGGGCGTGCTTGCCCACATGGGCTACGCGTGGTGCCTTGATGCTTGGCCGGGTGCTTAAGCACATAAGCGTGCTATTTTGACACATGGACGTATGGCGTATGCTGGCCATCGCTTGCTCGCTCGGCCGCATGGGCTGCGCGCTTGGCTGCATGGCAGGGCACCTCGACGCACGGCATGGCTGCTCGGTAGGGCGCTCAACACATAGGCGTGCCCACTCGACGCATTGGCAGGGCGTCCAACCAAGGCTGCTCGATGAATGGGCAGGGTGTCTGGTCGAGGCTACTCGATGCATGGCATGGGCGCTGGCCGAGTCTGCTCGACACATGGCATGGGCACTGGCTGAAGCTGCTCAACGCATGGCATGCCTTTCTATGCATGCCTCGCCTACTCGTGTGCCTTCTAAAGCATCATGTCCTTTTTCCTTCTTCAACCGCATGCCTTCACCAACCACTCTTCCAACGCATCAACACACAAAATTCTATACTTAGCCAAATTTCCAATTTTTTCCCCAAAGTTAAACTTCCAAATTTCCTCTTTTCTTTAAATCTCCACTTTTCCTCTACCATTCCACACTAGTTTCCACATCAACCTACTCATCACACTAGTCTTAGTAAAGAACATACTAAAGTAGAGAAATTAGGATTCAGGGTTCACACTTTCTTCATGATGTTTTCTTAATTCCCTGATAAGTAATATGAATTAACCAAGTACTTAATTTATGTTAAAGATATAAATTGTGTTTAGCTAAGGCATGCTAGATGGCATTTTCACCTGTGAGAGTAGAAGTGAAGATTCCATTCTGATCTATCGAGAGAGGATTAGAAGAATGCGTTAACTAAAGCGAGTAGTACTTCCAGATATGGAACAACCTTGCATTCATTACGTTAGTCTCTGTTTCACCACAGATATGTGGGAGCGCGGCCAATCACTGAGCGGTATATGCCAAGAGAAGAGCGGAACAGTATTTGTAGCTTCAATGCAATTAAGAACTTGCGTTGTTTATATTATTTGTCTTTCTCTTTCTATTTTATTTATAAGGCTTGCCGCCGCATCCCACGACTTTGCACAACTTTCACAACCAGCCTTGACCCCAGCATCTTGTACATGAAGCCTGTATCTTGTATCATCTAGCTTAGGTTTACTGTGTTTATATTTTATTATCGCATCTTTACGGCTTTACTTTATTTTATTGCAATTTATATACCTATACACACACACTTTTAAAGATTGAAAACCTAGTCGCATATATCATAAACGTACCACAATAACCTAAACTAGTTCCCGTGTTCGACCTCGGATCACACTAAGAAACTTGCGGTGGAATTACACTTGGTTCCATCGTAAGAAAACTTGTGACAGTGCATGCCATACTACATGAACATCCATAATTAATGTATATTCAGAAGTAGTATCGCATCATCACAAGCATAGAACATCATACATCCTTACCTATACAAAAAGTCAGTCAACAGTCGTCTCAATATGATTGGTGCATCTTCGTCCGTTTTATAATCCAAAATGATAAAGTCTACTAGAAAGATGAATTTATCAATTGAGATTGCGGCATCTTTCAACTCTCCCTCAGAGTGGATTTGGGATTTGTTCGCAAGTAGGAGAGTCTTCGTCGTGGGCATGAGGTTGCCCATATTCAATCGTTTGAAGATTGCTAGCGGCATTACATTTATACTCGCCCAAGATCGCATAGTGCTTGGCCACTGTAGACCCCTCCAATGGAGCATGGTATCGTGAAGATTCCTGGGTCGTACATTTTCAGTGGGATCATCGTATTTTGCATCACTGCCACTGTCACAATCTTTTCTTCATCATTCTGCTTCTTTTTCAACCTTAGCGGAGATGGTGGAAGCTGGACTTTTTCTATCTCATGATCTAGAGGCTTGAGGATGGACGCAACTTCTGGTTTCATTTGCTCGGGCTCTTCTGAATTACAAGTCAACCGGTCCTCGACTGTTACGCATTCAAGTTGGTCGTAATGGGTTCCTTCTTTACTTCCGCAGTCATTTTTTCGGTTAGCAAGGAGACTACTAAGCATTGTTCCTTCCCCATACCCCTGGCGTTGCAAGAGAGCTCAGTTGAGCTCGGCAAAGCTCCTTACGGTCTATTTTTAAGTTTGCCCGTAATCTATCCTAACTGAATTTCGAGATTTCGGATGGACATTGCTTGATTCTGAAGCACTGATTCATTTTTCTCAATGTACTCCTTTAGCAATCTTTCTAAGGATGAAGATTGCGGTGTCTGCGAACTACAGGCTTGGTTGTGCATTAGACCGTTGGTTCGCCGGAAAAATCCGAGTGCCCTTCTTTTTGCGCCACTGGTTGAAAGCTTTGTTATTGATTTTTCCATGCGAAATTGGGGTGGTTTCTCCACTCAAGGTTGTATGTGTTGGAATAAGGATTATTCTTTATGAAGCATACTGACTGCGGATTTCCTAGGCATTCTTCCATTGGATGTGCATCTCCGCAGATGACACAACTTGCGGTCGTTTGAGCAATTGTGTTGACCTACCCTTTGTTTACTCCCGTGCTGTTAATTGCGATGCCTTGGATTAAACTCATCATTGCAGTCATTTGGTTCTGAAGGGATGCAATGGCCCCGTTGTTTACGTCATTGTTTCCAAGTCTTAATCTTTGATCGCTTTCTCTCTAGTCCTCATGATTTTTTTAACTGCGATCAAGGATATTCTTGGCCTCCTCAAACATTTTGTCCAGTAAACCTCCAGCTGCTGCTGTATTGGTAGCAGTCTGCGAAGCAGGGTTCAGTCCTTGGTAAAAGATCTCCATCTGTAAGCAGTCTAATAAGTCGTTATATGGGCAGTCTCTTACCAGCCTCTTAAACCTCGCCCAAGCATCGCTAAACGATTCGTCAGTTTCTTGTTCAAAATTGATTATTAATTTTCTTCTCCTGGCATTCTCAGTTGGTGGGAAATATTTCTTCATAAACTTCCCCACCACTTGTTCCTAAGAAGTAATCTCCCCCGGTTTGAGAGAATATGCCATTTTCCTGCCTGATCACACAAAGAAAATGGAAACAAAGTCAGTCGAACTTCTTCAATCGAGATATTCGGGAACACAAAAGTGTTTCAGATTTCTATGAAGCTCCGAAGGTGGGCATACGGATCCTCACCACGCCTTCCTCTGAACTGTCCTGCAGTCTGGATCATCTGCAACATCACCGGTTTCATTTCGATTTGGGATCCATCAGGGCAGGCCTCATGATTCCTGGAAAGAAATGTAGAGGTTTAGAGATGCATAGTCCCGAATGTGCCTATTGCGATCATTTGCCAGTAGGATTGGATTCGCCATGACATTGTTTTCGTTTGGTGCTCTGTTTCCAGGCTGCTCTACCATATAGTCTTTATCTGGTTATTGTTGTTGGCGACAATCTCTTAGTCTTCATCGGAACGTCCTCTCAATCTTCGGGTTGTAAATCACCAGAGATTAAGAGCTACAAAGAAATCAGAAAAATTACCGTTAGCACACTGATTTGCCAAAGTCCCTGGCCACGGCGTCAAAAACTTGATGCATTATTTTATGTGATAAAATAATGGAATGAAATGCGATGATAGAAATGCGTTGAGCAACAAGATTTCTCAGCGGAATCCAAGCATAAACTCCACTGAGTTTCTTGGTAAGTCCAGGGTCGAACTCAAAGACTAGGGAAAACAGAATGCGGTGAGAATTTTCAAGAAAACTTTGTGGTAACCAATAAATCAAATAGTTGTTTTGAATATGCGGCGGATTTGTGAAAAGATCGATTATGCGGTAGATACACTGAGTATGCGGAGGAACGAGTTGAGAAGTTCTTTAACTAGCGTTTCCCAGGAATGAGTCAAACTATGTGATCATGATACACTCATGCGACAACAAATCATTTTCCAATGCAAATGCGGTGGTCCTAGTTATAGGACGCATGTGTTGAATGCAATAATTTCCATAGAGCTTATTACTAAATCTTTACTTTTTTCCTATGCGATGATGCAAGATGCACACAAAGACAAGGTGACCGCACACAATCATATCCTATCTCTAGGATGCATGCGATGCGTTAATAGAAAATAATGTTTATTCCTAGGCTCCCATCTCTTGATTATGCATTCTAATCTGACTCTCCCGAGCCTAGATTCTAACCTGAATTTTCCAAGCGTAGATTCTGCCCTTAGACTACCCTCCTGAGTATCTCTAATGGACGAATGATGCATAATTGCATAGAATGAAGATCCCCAGTTATACTATCTATGTGCTTCTCAACCCATTCAACAAATTTAGCTACTCATTCATAATAAACAGAGAGTGAACAAATATAAAGAAGTAAGTTCCATTTCTATAGATAAGTTTAAGTACAAAATGACAATGGAAGATAAGGATAGAGAGCCTATAGCAATCCCTTGCTTCCCAAGGCTTTTACACTATCAACTCTATTCTTTTTAAAAGATATTCTTGCTTCCACAGGAGCTGGCCTTCTCTCTGATCTCGACACTTCCGGCACTCTTCCAAGTTCATCGAAATGATCTCTCGACACAATCTCGTTTCTCTCGCTTCTGGCTTAAATAAAAGAAAGACTAAGAACAAGGCCATTCTATCTAAGGGAAAAATCTCTAACTATACGAACTCCTTTACTGAAGGTTGCTGTTGGTATTTATAGAGCTTTGAGGTGAAAGGCGTCTTCTCTCTTATGATTGCACTAATGGGATGGCATTAACTCTCTGTCTGATGCACCGAATATTTATCACCGAAAAGTTGAGTGTACTTGCTACAGTAATTCATTGGCAGCTTGTCAACTTAATTCTGAATCAACTGTCATCAGCTTTCTATCCCATCGTGATTTATTATGCTTTTCACCCAGATGTGCTCACCAAGTTGTGGCGGCTCTATGCGGCAATCCTTCTTGAGTAGATATTTGCGATCATAAATCACTACAAAGCATTGCGGTAATGCTGCACTCGACCGTTGCTTTCTTGTGATCACATTTTACGCTTTGTGTCAATGCATATTCTGCACAAAAATACAAAAGTTAAATGTTTTTGTGCGATTAACGCATGCGACCACAATGTTATAAACTTAATGCTTTTTAGACGCAATCTTATATATTTTATCAACGCAAACCTGCATTGTTTAATAACTTAGTATTGTAATAACGTGCATTTCTACCTGTTATCACACCCCCAAATGTAAACAATGCTTGTCCTCAAGCATAAGCTAAAGATTTCCTTTAAAAAGTCGACCGCAATCTCTTTTCATAGATTTCTCAAGGATACTCCATTCAAATCTTATACACCAAAATTTCCTTAATTCTTATTCTAGTCTCTTCTTAAAATATTACTACAAATTAGGGACCGCAAGTTTCACCTTCAAAAGGACTTTATTAGATTCCAGGACATCGCATGATTTATTTCAAAAAACTTTTTTTTTTCACTACGGTGTTAAATGATTTTTATCCTTGCGTATTTTTGACATTATTATTTTTCTCTAACCTTGCGCTGATCCAAGTGCCTTGCCTTCGTTTTGGCTTGTGCCCACATGTGTCATGTGGACATCCAACTACGAGCAGGGCACTCTTTCTCAGACTAAATTCATACCCATTCGGCAGCGGAGTTGCGGTCATTTATTTATGCGTTGATCCTGGCGACTTACTTTCGTTTTGGCTTGCCCCCATGTGTGTCATGCGAACATCAAACTCCGGGTAAGTGCCCTTCACAACTTACTCTTATCAACATGGGTTTCCCCATTGCATTGACAGTGGAGTTGTTATTCTCAAAATTTTTCCCCTCTTTTTTTTTTAATTTTTTTTTAAAGAGTTGAAAATAGTGAGATCGAAAATAAATACCTCACCCCCAAATTTAAAATGCGGCAATGTCCTCATTGCCAAAAGATTGAAAGAAGTCATGCGATGTTCTTAGGAAGTTTGGTAAAGGGTTAGTTTGAAAGAAAGCTAGCAGACTACTAACTTCTAGAAATATTTCATTAGGTGAATGTCCTAAAATTAAGTTGACTCTAGTGTACATGAAAAAGATAGAAACATGTGTTTCATCATTGAAATCATATTTGGCAAAGAGAAAGCATGTGGTGACTTACTAAATTTATCAATGTTAAATGATTGCAGTAACCAAAGAGGATGCGGTGATAAAATTTTCAAAATTAAAATATGATGCGAAAGTGTAGAATTTTGAATAACGTCAAAGAAAAATACAACCCCCAAATTTGCGCTATCGCCCGCATTATTTGTTGATGCATCCTGCTTTGTGGCGATCTTCTTTCTTTGCAATGCGGTGACAAAATAAACTGGTTGCATCTTCATATAGTGCCTCTGCAATCGTGTACCTCGATCGTTGCAAGAAAAACATTGAGAGGGTCAAATAATACTAAAAAAAAGAGTTAACAAAATCTTTCACCGCAATCGTTCAGCACGATCACATTTTTTTAAATAATAAACATCTATGCGATAACAGATAATTGACAAGGTGATGAAAGTTCATGAAGTATTGACGTAGAAAAATAGATTCAAAAGGATATTCAAAAGAATTGCGTCCCTGATGAGGCTGAGTCACATAGTAACTCAAAGACTGCTTATTCCAAGCTGGGTGTTGGAATTAGGAAAGATTTATTTATTTTATTTATTATTAAGGACAAATGAGGTTTTACATGAATTCATGTGTTAGACATGGCTTATGCATTTGCGGCCATGCGTCCGAGGTCATGCGTCGAAATGAAGATGCGTTAAACTAATATGCAATGTCCAATCATTCCTATCACACGTTTTCTTACGCTCGCGCCAAGTATAACGCAAACGCAAGTTTCTCGAGTAATCCGAGGTCGAAGGGACTTGTCACTCAATAATTCTTGTGAAGCAATGCATTTGAGGTGATGAAAAGAAAAATAAAAAGAAGTTTAATGGAATTACACACTATTTCTACTCCTAACTAAACAGATTGAGCAATAGAAGACTTACGATGAGAATAAGTAGAGACACAACAACCATTAACGCATAGAATTGTTTATTATCTTAAATCGCCCGAGTAATCCCAACTCATTACACTAACGCGTCGCACACCTCTCGGTGGTCAGCCGCATAACTATATCTCTATAGTGAATGGTTGCATCGAGCTTAAGATTATGCCTATCTCTAGGAACAATGCGAACTTTACTTTAGTGCATTCCATCTCTTACCTTCTCAGGCAGTTAGATGCGACTATTTAACTTATAGACAAGCAATGCAACATCCCATAGCTAGGCGTTGCTACAGCCTTTCACCAAAAAAAAAAAGATTAACTCAATATACTCGCACAATGTACACCACTCGGTGGGTTGCTTCATGCGTCCTATCTCTAGGCTACACTATTAAGCATGTGATTGTCTCTGATAAATAAACGTTGAAGATAAATTATAATAGAGATGAAGATGATGAAGAAGACGCAATGAAGGAATCAAGATTTGCATTGATCACAAAATATCTTAATATCTTAAGCTAAAATGTAATACAACATAGAGATTAGAAGAGAAAGGAAGGACTCTGCATTAAGGCTGCCGGTGGTGCCATGGATGAATGGTGGAGATGTCTCTCTCAAGCTCTATCTCTGGCGAAAGCTCCGGTCGTCACTCGGTCTGCTTTATG
Source organism: Benincasa hispida (assembly GCF_027475165.1). Lineage (NCBI taxonomy): Eukaryota > Viridiplantae > Streptophyta > Magnoliopsida > Cucurbitales > Cucurbitaceae > Benincasa > Benincasa hispida. Next base: position 45,744,383 of record NC_143489.1, on the reverse strand, counting down.
GAGATAAAGAATTCTCACTAAAAATCTCGTTCAAGCTCTCATCTATGATCACAAACCTCTGTCTTGAGGCAGAAATTCAGATGTCTTGAAATGAAGGTCCAAAAGGCTATTTATAGAGTTTAAACACCGACAGCTATCATGATTGCGTTATGGCTCACTGATGCTTTTTTCGTGGTATGGGCAATGTCACATCGCCTTATCTTGTTGATACTCCCAAGGTATGCGTCCGAGCTTAATTCAACTAAAGCATCAACACGTTCTACCCATTTTGCGATCGTCCCTCTATTATGGTTGTCATTCTGTGTCCGAAATTTCCAATTAATCACCGCATTCGCTTGATCACAACAACTTCCATGCGATGGACGCATACGATCACCGTAACTTCCATACAATGGACGCATACAATTACCGTAACTTCCATGCGACGGATGCATACGATCCAACTTTCAGCGCATGCGTTTGTCTTTGCGCTCGCCTGGCTTCAGCCATGCGCTTGTCTGTGATTGCTTAATATTGATTCCTGTGATATTCCTGTGATAGCTACAAAAATAGACACTTTGGCATGGAGTAATGCATAATATTGAGTTTAGTGAGAATTTAGGTGCTAATTGATGCAAAACTCAATTTTTCGCAAATTCTAAGTATTATCACCGCATTTTCTACTTATTAGCTCTCATGATTCTAAGTAAAAAGCTTATAATATTTGGCATTTCTGACAGTTATCACTGCGCTTTTCACGCCCACGGTGGTTTTTTCTTCTTTTCTCATTCTGCCCAAATCTTGACTGCCTTAATCCGGAGCCTTTCTCTGTTAATGTTCATCACAATCTCCCCCTTGCGCACATCAATTTGAGTGTGACCGGTTGAGAGGAATGGTCGTCCCAATATGATTGGCACATCTTCGTCTGCTTTATAATCCAAAATGATGAAGTTTTCTAGCAAGATGAATTTATTAATTGAGATTGCGACATCTTTCAACTCTCCCTCAGGGTGGATTCGGGATCTGCCCGCAAGTAGGAGAGTCTCCGTCGTGGGCGTGAGATTGCCCATATTCAATCATTTAAAGATTGATAGCAACATTACTGTAAGGCCCTAACACTAAATCTAAAGTTCGTTAAATAGAGAAGAAAAATCCTAAGTAACGATATTGGAGCAAAGAGTGGAAAACATTAATACTAAATTATCCAAAAAGGTGACCAAGCGCACAGGTCATGTGTCGAGGCCAAGCACACAGTCCATGCGTCGAGCGGGCAAGCCGGATGCCCATCCTATGCATCGAGTACTGCCAAGTCTGCCAAGTAGCTATGCGTCGATGCCAAGTGCACGCCCATGTGACGAGACACGCCCACGCAGCCCAGCGCGCCTATGCGGCCAAGAAAGCACGCGCCTAGGCAGCACGCCCATGCATCGATGGTCAGCATCATGCGTCCATGCCAAGTAGGCCAAGCAAGCAAATCTAGCAAGCCATGCATCGAGGGTGAGCGGCCACCCTATGCATTGGTGATGGCCGACCCATGCGATGGCTAAGTGGAATTTCAATGGAGGTAAGTTGATGCGTTAAGGACAAATAGTAAGGCTAGATGATGGAAAGGAACTCCAAGGAGAGATGCCAATAGTTATACGATCATAAGTCTTAACAATTTAAATAGAGGAATATGTTTAAGTATTTAAGTGATTTAGGTGGCAAAAGGAGGATCACACAAAGTTCTAACAAGAGGTGGACAAAGAAGATTACATGCAATGGAGGTCTTATCACCCTAAGCAGGAGGTGGGTGAAGGAGATTTCATGCAAAAAAAGAAAATTTTGGCTGGCAAGTTAAGGTGAGAATAACTCAAGGCTAGGCTGGGTAGGCTAAGTGTTGGCAGCTCCAAAGTGAGACAAATGGGAGTTGAGTTGTCACAAGGGGGTGAGTTTGGAATGGCTATAAATAGAAGGGTTGGGCGAAAGTTATTCATACCATCACCAAAATCTTGTCTTGAGAGCATATTTAGAGTATTACATTCGAGTTATTAGGCTGCCAAGTTAAGTGGAGTTCAAAAGAAACAAAGGTTGCATTGGTGAAGCATTGAGCCAGCCAACGATTCCGGCACCCTGCGTGCAAGCCTTGCAGCGCTGCGTCCGCCCGTCAGCATGCCTCGCTCGATGCATCCCATGCGCTAGCCCAGTGCAGCAGCCCCACCGTGTGATGCATCACACCCAGTGCAACGCGCGCCGAACGCGTTAGCTCCTGTGCGGCACAGCACGCCCTCTCTACCTACTGCCAAACGCCCAGTTACCTACCACAGTCCAAATAAACTCTAAAGGGGCCAATTTTAGGATTTTGGCTAAATTGGAGTAGGGTAAGTTGTATTTTCATTATATAATGGTATTTTGGCTATTTTGACATTATTTATTGATATAACAAGTATTAATTGAGGAATTTCCATTGATATGGCTGAATTCACAGGAAGATATTCTCAAGGTGATTTTAGTGGAAAAACATGCTTGTCGAGAGTGTTTACTTAGTTTTATGCGTTGATATGTGAATAAATGCATATATAAGTGCAAGATGCATGCTTATGATGTTACGTTGTTGGCATGATATTGTTTGTGAAATTTCTATGGAAATTTAGATTATACCTGGACTACATAAGTTAGCATGCTTAATAAAAGGTGCTTGGCGGGAAGATATAGTAGGCCTCGGTCAGTGGGAAATAATAGTCGGTGAGGACCGACGGGAATATAGTCAAGTTACCTAAGCATGACTAGCAGGAAAAGAATTGTCGATGTGTACATTTGCGGGAAAAGTGAGTTATAGGAAAGTTTCCATAAAAGGTTGTTATGATTGATAGTATGTACATGATATGAACATGCCAAGTATATTATGGAACTGGAGGATGATGATTGAATGAATTTACACATGATCATGCATAAATTATACTGAAATTGTGATTATGTGATTGACTTCCCAAAAATATGTTTTGCAAAGTGATTATTATTTTAAAAGCACCACTCACTCGGCTTAGTAGCTCACACTCTTCCAAATGTTTTCTTATATTCCCTTACCCCCCCCCCCCCCCCCCCCACAGGTAGCAAAACGGAGCGTTCAAGAAGGAGTCTACAAACTACCATATTTATGAAAGTTAGATAGATTATTGTGGTAAAAGAATATAGGAAATTGAACTATATTTATGAAAGTTAGATAGATTATTGTAAACATATTAAAGTCTTTAATAGATAAGGGGAAAATGTTAGATTAAAATGTTGTCTTGGAATACTACTGGTGTATCCTCATGCTCCCTTCCAAGTCTTGGGGGCTAAGGTTAGGGATAGGATGTGACAATTACATTTATACTCTCCCCAAGATCGCATAGTGCTTGGCCACTGTAGACCCCTCCAATGGGGCATGGTATCATGAAGATTCCTGGGTCACAAATTTTTGGTGGGATCATCGCATTTTACATTACTGCCACTGTCCTGACCTTTTCTTCATCATTCTGCTTCTTTTTCAATCGTTGCGGAGATGGTGATAGCTGGACTTTTTCTATCTCATGATCTAGAGGCTTGAGGATGGACGCAACTTCTGGTTTCATTTGCTCGAGCTCTTCTGAATGACAAGTCAACGGGTCCTCGGTTGTTACTGTATTCAAGTTGGTCGTAATGGGTTCCTCCTCTACTTCCACAATCATTTTTTCACTTAGCAAGGAGACTGCTAAGAATTGTTCCTTCCCCGTACCCCCAACGTTGCAAGGGAGCTCAGTTGAGCTCAGCAAAGATCCTTGCGGCCTATTTTTAACTTCACCCATAATCTGTCCTAGCTGAATTTCGAGATTTCGGATGGACGTTGCTTGATTTTGAAGCACTGCTTCATTTTTCTCAATGTACTGCTTCAGCAAGCTTTCTAAGGATGAAGATTGTGGTGTCTGCGAACTATAGGCATGGTTGTGCATTGGACCGTTGGTTTGCGGGAAAACTGGTGGACCGCTAAATTTTAGAAATGTTTCATGAATTGATTGTTCTGGAATTAATTTGACTCTAGTACATGCGGTAAGAAATAAAGGCATGAATTTCATCATTGAAGTCATATATGGTATGGGGAAGAATGTGGCAACTGGTGGGTGGAAAATGGAGTAAATAAATATGCGTTCATTGTTTGTTCTCGATGCGTCGTTGGTACTGCGTTGAACTAAGGGATATGCAATATGCGTTTGATAACCATGCGTTTCTGCCAGAAGTTTTCTTGCTCTCTTGCCAAGTATAATGAGATTGCAAGTTTCTCGAGGTGATCCGAGGTCGAATTCAGGGACTTGTAGCTAAATTTTATGAGGTAATGTGTTTGCGGCGAAGAATAAAAGAATATTGAAGTTTAAGGGCTATGTGCTACTCCTACTCCTAACTAAAAAGGTTAAGCAATGGAAGTATGACTATGAGAGTTAGAGACACGACAAATGTTAAAGCGTAATAAGATGTATGGAAAAATAGATAAAACGGTGGAGGGGATTACTTCACCGCATCAATAAGCTTGATCGCAAGGGTAACCCCAACTAACGCAAGTTATGCGATTATGCTATAGACAATTGACTAAGACACGTGCGATGCATATGTTATAGTGTCGATAGGACTCATGTCTAAATCTCTATTCTTGCTCACATGCTCCCACACATAAACAAGGTGACCCGCATGCCACCGTATCCTACTTCTGGACGCATGCGATGTGTCCGCATACTATCATATCCTATCTATAGGGTGCATGCATTGTGTAATAACCAACAGAACTTATTCCTAAGCTTCTATTCTTTCTTATGCGATCCAATCTGGCCCTCTCAAGCCTAGATTTGGTTTTTTAGACTACTTTCTCAAGTATGCCCAAATGATGAATGGTGTGCTCATAAGACAAGGTAATCACATAAAACATGGTTGACATAAGATTATTCCTTTCTCTAGGAACACTGCTTACTTCGCTTAGTGAGTTCCACTACTTACCCTCTCGGGCAGTTAGTCGCCGTTGATAAGCTCATAAGCAAGCATTGCGACCGCTCATAGACAAGCATTGCTATAGCCTCACACTAAGCAAACAGGATTTTCTCACAATACCCGTGCAACGTACACCTCTTGGTGGTTTGCTACATGCTTCATATGTCTATGTCGCATGATTAAGGATACGATACTCTAGCAATCTTACTTAGTCATTGCAATGAAAGTAAAGTATGATAAGAAGAGGTAAATGAAGATGGAATCGAATGAGATAAAGAAATGGATTGAACACAAAATGTATTAATATCTTAAGCCACAATGTAATACAATACAAAGATAGAAGATAGATGGAGGGCCAGATGGGCAATGTCTTGCTTTCATCAGATGTGTGTCAAGGCTGCCGATAGTGCAATGGATGGGTGGTGGAGTAGTCTCTCTCGAGATCTATCTCCGGCGAAGCTCCGGTCGTCACTCAGAATGGTTGGAGGGGTGAAGAACTCTCAAGAATGTCTTCTCAAGCTTTCATCTGGATCACAATTATTTGCCCTAAGGCAGAAGCTCGGATGATTTCAAGTAGGGCTCTAAGGCTTCTATTTACATAACTTGATCGTCGACAACATTAATGGTCTTTCTCTGAATTTCTGCTACTAACGGCATGATGGACCTGCTCTGAATCTCTGCTAGTAACGGCGTGGTAGGGAAAATGTCAACATCATCTTTTGATACTCCCAAGGTATGCTTGGTTTCCGAAGTATCATCGCATTCCACCACCTTTGCGTTCATGCCTCTATTATGGATATTACTCTATAGCCGCAACCTCTATGTGATGGACGCATGCGGTTAATGGCCGCAACATCCATACGATGAACATATGCGATCGCTTTTTGTGATGGTGGGAATCACTGCATGAGATTGATTCCTACATTAGCTACAAAAATAGACAATTGGACGCAAAATAATGCATAATAGTCAGTTAGCCAAGATTTTCAATGCTGATCTACGCAAGTTCACTTTCTCATGAATTCTTAGTATCGCCGCAAATTCTTCTTATCAGCCCTCGTAATTCTAAATAAAAGGCCTATAATAACATACATTTTTGCTCGTCATCAACGACTAAATAAAGTAATCAAAAATTCAAGATTGAGTCAAACTAAAGAAGATACGATAGTAGAACTTAGGAATATAAAAATGAAATGCGAAAAGTGCAAAATTGAAATAAAAAATGAGTCATGGAAAGACACAACCCCCAAATTTGCTCTATCGCCTGCATCATTTATGATCACATCCTTTCTTGTGGTGGGTTAATTCCTTGATTGCGATGGGCTAATTGAACCGGTCGCATGTTTGATGTTATTGCATTGCTCCATCGCAATCGTTCAATACGATCAGTGCTAAATATCAAGAGGATAAAAAGTTATGAAAGAAAGAGTAGTAATTTCTAAAGAGTAATGATTATATCAAAAGGATATTAAAAAAATGATTCATCCCTGATGAGTGTGGGTCGTTTGTCAATGCAGGGACTACTCGTTTCTGCTTCATTCTGGATTCCTCAGGTCCACGGAGGTTTTCTCACATTGAAAATCACCTCCATGAAACATCTTGACTCTTTGTCCATTTACCTTAAATGCACTGGTCCCTTCTTCATTTGTTATTTCGACCGCACCATGCAGGAATACTTCTTTAAATATGAATGGACCGGACCAACGCGATTTCAATTTTTTCGGAAGGAGTCATAGCCTAAAGATGAATAGCTAGACCTTCTGACCTACTTGGAGATTCTTTTCACACAGTCACTTGTCATGCCAACGCTTTGTACGTTCTTTGTAAATTTTGGCATTTTCATAAGCCTAAAGTCTCCTTTCGTCCAGCTCGAGTAACTGAAGTTTTCTTTCCTCCTCTGCAGCCTTGAGATCAAAGTTAAGCTTCTTCACTGCCCAAAGAGCCTTATGCTCTAATTCCAGCGGCAGATGACATGCCTTCCAAAACACCAACGCATACGATGACATACTTATGGGTGTTTAATAGGCAGTCCTATATGCCCACAAGATATCGTCAAGCTTCATGGCCCAATCCTTTCGTGAGGGATTCAACACCTTTTCTAAAATCAGCTTGATTTATCTATTAGAAACCTTGGCTTGTCCGTTAGTTTGGGGGTGATATGTGGTGGCGATCTTATGATGGATATTGTATTTGAGCAGCAGTTTGTTAATGATACGATTGACAAAGTGGATTTCTTCATCACGTATTATGGCACGTGTGGTGCCAAAACGAGTGAAGATGTTTCTCTGCAAGAATTTGGAGACTATTGTCGCATTGTTTGCGACAAGTGATACCCGGTCCAATCCACTTGGAGACATAATCGACGACCAACAGAATGTATTTATGACCATTTGATGGTGGAAATGGTTCCATGAAGTCTATGCCCCAAACGTCAAAAGTTCAATTCCAATATAATGTTCATCGGCATCCCATTTTTCTTTGCAATGTTTCCAGTGCGTTGGCACTTATCGCATTTCATAGAATAGTCTCGCGCATCCTTAAATAGAGTTGGCTAGTAATACCTGTTTTGTGAAACTTTTGCTACTATGCATTGTCCCCCGAAATCTCCACCATAGGGTGAGTCATGGCATTGAAAAAGTATGCACTGAAAAGCAGTCTCTGGCACACAGAGTTGCAAGATCTGGTCTGGTCCCCTTCTATAA